>NW_013665700.1:330124-342260 GCF_000517525.1 Limulus polyphemus | reverse complement strand
TTTTTTAATTCCGAAGGACTCGGAACGAAACGAGGACCTAACGTATCATACCAACAAAAGGTAAGTTAAGTCCCTCCTTAAGTTTAACGAATTTGGTTTTGTTGACACTCCAATCGAAATATGTGAAAAACGAGACGTTAAAGGGCTTTACAAGAAGGCCCGAGCCGGAAAAATTAAAGGTACATTTCTTAGAGAATATATTGCTTGAATAACGTAATGTAATACTGTTGTGATATGTAAATTATAGAATCGGAAAAAACTGGAGCTAGCACAATGACGATTATATTTATTTTAGGATGTGATTTTAATATAATCTTAACATAATGTATTATTCAATATTTTTTCTTTCAAATAACAGGGAAGGCTTGACATTATGAATAAAATATTGGCATATGTTTTCATGTGCTATTTCAATATCGTGGCATATGAATAAGTTTATGGTAAAATAGCATATATCATCGAATTTCAGGCGTTTTGTATACGTAATTTTTTCTATTTATATATTGATATAAATATTTTCATTTTTTTATATAATTACAAAAGTCTGATGATATGCATATTCTTCACTAACATATCCAAACACTTGTGATGATGGTCACAAATACTGTTGAACATATGCTTTTATACAATATATATAGATAGCATATTCTGCAGTTCGCTCAGTTAATGTTTTTGCTTTCTAGCATTCACGGGTATTGACTCTTCCTATGAACCACCAAGTAAGCCTGAACTTGTCATTAAGGCCGGAGATCTAACCATTTATGAATGTGTTCAAAAGGTCATCCACTTACTAAAGAACAAGGTAACTATTCCACAAAAGCTTTATGTCATTGTTTTAGGTATATTTTGAGAAGTTATGGATCCAATATTGTTATCCCCCCAAAAACAAATCCCTAATTGAGGTTTGAAAATGAAGGGGCGATGTTTTTTTTTTACAAGATTTAATTTTTATTTATCAATTTCTTATTATTTTAAATATTTTTTCTAACATTAACATTTACTTTTAATAATTTATAAGAACGCGAGATGTAGTTAGTTAATTTGATTAAGTTGACCCAAAAATTGTTGTTAAAAACAACAAGAATTATCATCGAAAAACTGAAACACAAACTTTTGTTTTAATTCCCGTGCTTTAATCCCAGATTTTATAAATAAGTTCTTTTTCATTACCGTATTATTTTAAAACTGGAACATAAGTTATTTCAAATGGTTGCAGGTACTCTAAAGAGCCAAAAAGAAATTTCACAGTTTTTGTTATGATTTTCTCTTTCGTTTTTAGGGGATCATCCCTGAGTCAGCAGTGGACACGGCTAAGGAATTGTTCGTTCCAAAAGACCGACTAGATGAGGTCAAGAATGAGGCAAAATCCCTGCCTCACGTAGATATAAACGTATTAGATGTGCAATGGGTGCAAGTCTTGTCTGAGGGCTGGGCTACTCCATTGCAGGGTTTCATGAGAGAGCGGCAGTTTCTTCAATGCATGCATTTTGGCTGCCTTTTTGATGGTAGTGTATAAATATCTCATATGCACGATATAACCGCTGCCTTTGTATTATGATATGTCAATAACATCGGTCATAAAACATTATATTTGTTGTTATTGTATTACTTAACTGAGACTGTGTACGCGTGTTGTGCAAAAGAACGGTTTTTAATTTTCTCAAAGTTTGAGTTTGAGCAAAAACAAAATGAAAAATCAATGTCGTGCAAATGCCGTTCGTCCTTTGTAGTAATGGTTGCTTGTCATGTTTTTCAAATTTTTTTAATTTTTACTGAAACAGTGAATCAACCTTCAAGTAATTTCTAACTCGGGCGTGCTAGTACGTTTGTTGTTTCAAGGTTCAAAGTGAGATGAAACAGTTTCCTATTTTATTGGCCCGGTATGGCTAGGTGGTTAGGGCGCTCGAGTCGCAATCTGCGGGTCGCGGGTTCGAATCCCCATCACACCAAACATGCTCGCCCTTTCACTCGTGGGGGCGTTTTAATGTGACGGTCAATCCCACTATTCGTTGGTAAAAGAGTAGCCCAAGAGTTGGCGGTGGGTGGTGATGACTAACAGCCTTCCCTCTAGTCTTACACTGCTAAATTAGGGACGGCTAGCGCAGATAGCCCTCGTGTAGCTTTGCGCGAAATTCAAAACAAACAAACCTACTTTATTTTGTTACAGATTTCTGAAATAAAAGTTATGTAAATTTTCCATTATAAATGCTCGATTGGATAATTTTGTTATATTTTAAATATCGTAGAAGGAACGACTAACCAATCTATTCCAATTGTTCTGCCCATATCAAATGAGGATAAGAAGAGACTATCCGATTGCTCGGATATTACTTTAAGATATAAGGATAAGAACATCGCCATTCTTCGGAAAGCCGAAATCTACGAACACAGGAAAGAGGAACGTTGCTGTAGGCAGTTCGGAACCAATAATTCAGGCCATCCTTATGTCAAGGTAAGATGAAGGATGAGGTTAATAGGTATGATACAGCAATACATATTATTAAAATTAGTTAAACCTAAATGGATTTTCAACGTATTAAATTTATTCCTTACCACGATAGTCGAGCCTCATCTAATTAATTGCTTTATTATGAAAAAGGGGAGAAACTAACATCGGAAAACTCATGAGATATTGATTAAAATTGAACATATTTTCCGGAATTTTTCCCAATTAAAAATACGTTTATCATTATGTACGTGTGTGAAGAATAACTCAAAGATAAATCTAGCTATAACAAAGGTTCTCCGAACTTAATATTTTGTAGATCAGTGAGAGCCATCGGTAATACATAAATTACTTTAAAGAATCTGACTGAAATTGAGTGTGAGTCGTATTTGGTCTATCCAGATTGTTTTTTTTTTTTCGTTTTTTCATGTTTCCTTTTTTTATCAGTCCAAATATCTCTTTTTTTCGAACTGGAACGACCATTACCATTCTTGTAACCATTTTTTGAAAACTGGAACGACTATCATTATTCTCGTAACCAGTTCTTTGGAACTGGAAGGTATTTTAATTTTGTCTTAATTTATAATTCTTTGAAAAACAACAACATGTGAATGTTATATTTCCGTACAATATGCGTTAAATATTTGTTTGTGGTTTGATTTCTTAGATGATCATGGAAAGCGGAGATTGGTTGGTTGGAGGTGAATTAGATGTTCTAGAAAAAATTCAGTGGAATGACGGCTTAGATGAATATAGGCTGACGCCCTTGGAGCTCCGGGCAAAATTCAAAAATATGAGAGTAAGACACTTATATGCTTTCTCTATCACAGTCTTATTTGTAGCATGGCCAGGTGGTTAGTTCGAATCCCCGTCACACCGAACATGCTCGCCCTTTCAGCCGTGGGGGCGTTAAAATGTGACGGTCAAACCCACTATTCGTTGGTAAAAGAGTAGCCCAAGAGTTGGCGGTGGGTGGTGATGACTAATTGCCTTCCCTCTAGTCTTACACTGCTAAATTAGGGACGGCTAGCGCAGATAGCCCTTGTGTAGCTTTGCGCGAAATTCAAAACAAACAAACAAACAAACTTATTTGTAGCAGTTAGGTGAAGTTTGTCAGTTTATGTCATTATTAAACGTTTAAGAGACTGTTATTTCGTTCAAAATTATAATTTAGAGA
The DNA here is from genome assembly GCF_000517525.1 of Limulus polyphemus. Taxonomy (NCBI): domain Eukaryota; kingdom Metazoa; phylum Arthropoda; class Merostomata; order Xiphosura; family Limulidae; genus Limulus; species Limulus polyphemus. The sequence continues at coordinate 338,637 of NW_013665700.1, read as the reverse complement.
AAAACGACACGTCGTTCATAAAATTTATCAAGAGGATATACTTATTTTTACCAAAAGGAGTGTAACAGAAAATAGTAATAAGTTGAGTCTCCGTTGTGGAAGAACAGAGAAGAGCATATATATATACCCTTACAAACTGTCATATTCAATGAGCCTATAGCTTAGTATGCAATTAGTCACCTGCAACGTGTAGGAACAATTTCTGTTAATTCATTGTTTGTTTGTAATTAAGCACAAAGCTACACAATGGGCTATCTGGGCTCTGCCCACCACGGGTATCGAAACCCGGATTCTAGCGTTGTAAGTCCGCAGACGTACCGCTGGCAACTGGGGGCCTGTTAATTTATGATGAGATATTCATGTACAATAAATCATTATCTGCCACATAAGGAATGTTTGTTTGAACTAACAGATATAAAATTAATTTACATGCTCTAAACAAACTTAGTGTCTTTTCTGATGAAATGTGTATAGTATATCCATGAGGTTAATCTCACTTTATTCCGGGCTGTGTGCATAATTATGATCATCATCCGTGGAGGAAGTAATGGGAAAATGTGATCCTTACAAAATATACAATAAAGGTGAGTTCTCAATAACTATCAGAAAAATGTATGGACATATTTAATCCAGGTAATATTCCTGCACGTCCAGGACGCTTAAATAGCATGGCTACATCGGAATAAAGCCACGTGTCTAAGTCCAAGATAATTACTGTTCGAAACGTGGAGAATGATTACGGTATTGTATTATCCAACATATTGGTGAGAATCGAATTTCTCATTAAATGAGAAAGCTATTGTAACCTTAAAGGTTTGGGGACACACTGCATTCGAATTGTAGCAAAGCACATCTATAGGCAAGACTATGTATTATATTAGTATACTGTGTTAACTTAATATATTAGTGTATTCTTTGATATACTGTAATTTTTTGTTATATCCAATATACTCAAGCTCTGCTTGTTAAACCTCGCTATTAATTATTACATTCTAGGTTCTTTTTGATACGCGTTTTTTTTTTAAATGTATTTCTTTTTATGTCCAAGTTTTGTCTGTTATGTTAGTAGCAAAAATGAGTCCTATCTAAACCATTTGATAGACTAATTTCGTAAAATTGTAAATTGTCAGTTATCAATAGACTGTAAATATTGTATTTGAACTCCTTTCTCACCCCTGTGTGACCCATACCAATTTCAATGAAATCAGAGCCGCTGATTACGCAGTTCCTTTATGTCCAAAAATGTCAGTCCGTCTCTGAGTGCTGATATTTATTATATGCAATGCCATTTACTTCTGCGTACACCCCTATGATTAAAGACTTACAAAGTTGGGGCGCGACCTATCAGACTCTTTCCGTATCAGCAAAATTTCTTATGGAAAATACCTTGTAAGAGGATATCTTGCTTTTTGTTCATATTTTTAATTGTTTTACATTTATCCCTGCGTTACCAATTTTACCCATAGTATAAAATCACTATTAAGCACATATTAAAAAAGCAATTATATTGAAAAATTAATAAGAATATATCCTCATGAAATTAGTTACGCCAATAAATAAATTATCTACCCATAAAGATGCATATATATAAAACAAAGGTACAAGGTTGTATTTATGTTTAAAGTACCTTAGTATACTGATAAATCTTGATTTCGTGGTCATGAAAATATTCCCTTAGTTTAGAAAACGAGAAAAACTATACAAACAGTTTCTTAATGTACACTTTCTTTCCAGGCAGACGCAGTGTTTGCTTTTCAGTTACGTAACCCAGTCCACAATGGACATGCTTTGTTAATGCAGGATACTGAAGAGAGGCTCTTGAAGCGAGGCTACAAAAAACCAGTTCTCCTTCTTCATCCTCTAGGTAAATAGTAGGGTGATTAGGCCAGCAAATACTCTAAGGTGAAACTTTTTATTTTTTTTCATTATTACAGTGTGGACGTAATCTATATGCTACGTCTCATGCTTTACAATTATAAAGCTAACCTTTTATTCGTTATTAAATTACGACAACAATTATAGGAGGGTAAAGTATGTTTGAAAATATTTTTTTGTTAAATTCTCGAACTGGTAATTTTAGTTTAGGATAAATAACAACATTATATCCGAATATGTAGACAGACAATTAAATCATCTGTGTTATGATAATGTTTAATGTGTGTGTTTAATGTTTGCATTAAAATTAGTGTCTAGTATTATGGTAATGACGACTTTTCAAATGAGTTAAATAGGTGTGTAAATGATTTAGGGTGTACTGAAGAGTTATCATGACGTGTACTTCTTTTTACTTATGTAAAACCGCTGTTCTCTCTGGTAAATTGTCTTTGATAAGGAGCGTCAAAGTTTAAATTGTTTCATCTAATCATTCCAAACCATGTTTCTTATAGACTGAAAACAAATTTACATGGAGCTGTTTTTATGCCACTATAATTCATAACATGTTTAAACATCTTATTAGCTGCTTATAATACTAAAAAAATCGGGTTTCGATGCCCGCGGCGAGCAAGCAACGGGTATACTTTTGTGTAGCTTTTTGCTGAACAACAAATCAATAAGCTGCAAACCTCATTTAATGCAAGGCAACACATCTGAATTATCCTAAACGGATATTAAATTCATTGTCTTTGAAAAACTTATTTTGTAATGCTTGTGTGGCAGGAATCAAAATTCTTTTTAATATAGTTACGTGCGTCAGTCTACAATAACTATCCTCAACATATGTCTTAGGCGGTTGGACTAAGGAAGACGATGTACCTTTATCGGTCAGGATGAAACAATACAAAGCAGTATTGAATGAAGGCGTTCTTAATCCAGAAAATACAGTGTTGGCCATCTTTCCCTCACCCATGATGTACGCAGGACCAACAGAGGTACGTGAGCAGTTGAAGTTTCTTTAAATGAAATGAATATTTTCTTACATTCATTTTGCAGTTTTCTGGGATTCAAGCCCGAACTTTTGGTTTTGATTGAACTGTAAGGATAACCAATCAAACTTTATGCCCAATAGTACTGGATAGACATATTAACGAGTAATAATAAATTGCTCAACCACATTTACTCTCCATCTTTTTAAAGCTCCACAGAGGCTTAGCCATAAACACATCTTCGTTTACAGCCATATATTATGGGACTTAAGAGTAATCACGGATTCGGGTAGCAGGTGTTGTATCATCTACATATTCCTAGGGTTAGGATACAAGCTAACAGCTTACTCGAGATTGCCTTATATTATACGTATTCCATGTTTTGCTTGCCACTATTAGATTATGAAGAGTTTAACTTAGCTTACTTTGAGTAGCTCAATTTTCAGCTACATTACATTGGTGCAGACCACCTGGAAAAGTTATTTTAGATACCATTTAATATGGAAATTAAAATTTTCTTAGTACCATACATGTGCATAAGTTCTGTAAAATGTATAAAAGCAACGTATTTTCAAGCACAATCAAATTAATTCAACTTTTAATTACATGTTTCGGTCGTATTTCATTTTCGTTCTCAGCAGTGACTTTAAGTACATCAGACAACATTTAGCAATTTAAGCAAAACAGAAGCTATTTTATTACAAGGGAGGTGGAACGGTGGAAGTTCATTGGTATATGCAGATAATTACTGTACATAATTACTTGCTGGTCCTTCACCTTTAGTTATAAATGTGTGTATTAGTTTTCTTCAAAAATGTCAGTAAATTCTCGAACATTAACTTCCACTTCTGTTTATTCAAGAGTTTGATTTCATTCTATGAATTGAATGACTCATTTCCAGGACGTGTTCTTCAAGAAAAAGAAAGAGTTCGTGGGGTGGCAGTCTTATTGCTGCGTATACAGCCTTTGTGTTGAGAAGTGGGAGATAGAAGTCTTATTGCTGTATATAGCCTTTATGTTGAGAAGTGAGGGATGGAAGTCTTATTGTTGCATATATAGCCTTTATGTTGAGAAGTGAGGGATGGAAGTCTTATTGTTGCGTATATAGCCTTTGTGTCAAGTAGTGGGGGATAGAAGTCTTATTGTTGCATATGTAGCCTTTATGTTGAGAAGTGAGAGATGGAAGTCTTATTGTTGCGTGTATAGCCTTTGTGATCGTTAATGTGGTATTTGAAACTGTGTTCAGTTTGACGTATACGTTTCTTGTTACACTCACATGTAATTATATACATAGATGTTATTATCCAAGATATCCACTTTATCGATTTTGTTAGGAATTATGTTCCTGATTTTATTGATTGGTTTGAAAACAAGGATGTAAACATGTTTTCTGAAAATGTTCGCAAATGTATTCGTTTGATATATGACACATATGATAGTACAACTATATTTTAGGTCTTTTTATATGATACACAAGATAGTACAACTATATTTTAGGTCTTTTTATATGATACACAAGATAGTACAACTATATTTTAGGTCTTTTTATATGATACACAAGATAGTACAACTATATTTTAGGTCTTCTTATATGATACTTATGATAGTACAACTATATTCTAGGTATTCTTACACACACTATATAATTTAGTATACTGCATGATGGTACTGCAACTATATATATTTTTTATCATGTTGACCTTGAAGCTCCTATCTTTAACAATATTTTTTATAGAATCTAGTTCGTTTCTTATAAGTCCAGTCCATCAGAGCGCATTCTAAAGTGCTATTTACGAAGGTATGGAGAGTTGTAAGGTTCGGGGGAAAGAGATAATAACCTTAACTGTGGCGTCACTGAGACCAAGGGGGGGGTTTTCTGTAGACTGTCATGGAAATATTCCCAGAAGTATATCGTTTTCCAATGATAAGCCCCCCAGTGGTGCAGCGGTATGTCTGCGGACTTACAACGTCAAAATCCGGGTTTCGATACCCGTGGTGGGCAGAGCACAGACAGCCCATTGTGTAGCTTTGTGCTTAATTACAAACAAACAAATTCCAATGATAAAGAGGAAAGAAAAGTTATTTCATTCTCTTACATATGTGCGATGTTTGATTTGGACGTGCCAACACTGTTTAAGTCGTAAAACAAAGTTCAGTATCACCAAGTCGCCATACCCACGTATCAGGTCTTATACCCGTATAGGTATTGTCAAGTGCAGAACATTCAAAAGGAAAGGGAAAGCCAATCCTGTCCTTTGTTGATAGTATTTATCACTCAGTTTGAAAAAACGAGTTTTTTAATGCATGGATTAAACCAATGACACCAGTCACTTCCGTAGGTGATACAAAAGTTTTAATTAACTTCTCTTTAAAGCAATTAATAGTTTCTTCTATTGCGATTTGAGTGAACAAAGAGATGCCGTCAGAGGATACTAACATATCAGTAGGTTTAAATTGTATGTTCTTAACTTAGTCAACAAATTCAATTGATTTTTTTTTATTGTTACTCCATAGGTACCAAAGCCTTTCAGCAATTGTTTTCGCAACATAAATGTACAGAAGTCCATATAAGAGAAACAATGGGTCTAAAACTGTTTTCTAACTTATGAATCTTAAGTAAGGTTTTGAAACGTAACGGATTAAAGGTAATAAAGCTAGAAGTTGTTCAACTTGTTATTTTACTAATTTATTAATTTAGTCGTTGGGACTTTCCTGGGAAAATATATGGACTGTCATTTAATAAACTTTAAACACAGCTATATAATCCCGTCTGTTTGATATCACTAGATACTCTCCTTTATCAACCCACCCCCCTCCTCCACGAACCCAGAGTTTAATACGCTAAAAATCTGGTTTCGATAATCGTGGTGGGTAGAGCACATTGTGTGTAGCTTTGCGCATAACAATAATAAAATCCTTATCAGTTTAGATCATAACAAAATTTGGTGTTTCTTTTTTTTTAAGAAAAGTAGTGCTAATATTTTTCTTCAGTTAACTCACTCTTGATTTTTAATTTTATTGACAAATTTACATGTTGGCATTCATACCTACTCAAACGATTAATTTTACTATCTTTTATTTGTTTTATATTAGTTTCAACATTAATGATTACATGTGTTTTATAAGTAAATGTTTTGGTGTTGCTGAAAATTTTGAACCTAAGCTTAACACTTCGAGTTGTCTTTCTGTTAGGTTTACTTTGGACTTATGGTAACTTTAGGATTATTTGTGAAATTTGAATCTAAAGTCGGAATAAGGTCAGACTTTTTAATAAACCGAATACAGAAATGGAACTTAATGTTTGAAAATGTTGTGTATTCAACAAAAACATGCATTATTAAATAGAGATGATGGATCAGCAAGCAACTACAGTCCGACCTTTTGAGTATGTATAAAAAGTAACAATCTTTTAGCTCTTGTCTGTGTAATGAGATAGTACATTGTTTCTTATAAACTGTTCAATTTTGTCATATTTATATAAATTCACTCTTGATGATGACAATACCTAACAAAACATGTCGATTTGTAGCTAAAGTTTGAATGTGCATGAAAAAACGTTGTTTTAACGTGTTTTGTAAGGTGGACATAATAGAAGAAATAACTACCGTAATTACAGCTTTGAATGAGGATTGTTTGAGCAACAAAAACAAAAACAATCTGAAAATGTTTTGTTACAGTTTCAAATTTCTGTGTTATAGCCAATGAGGATTGTTTGAGCAACAAAAACAAAAACAATCTGAAAATGTTTTGTTACAGTTTCAAATTTCTGTGTTATAAGGCTTAGCTCCTCTAACAATAGAATAGGTTCATTCTTCTGATAACAAACCGCTTTATTTCAAAGCTCCAGATAAACTTTCTCTCATACGGAGTTTCATACATTTGTCATAATGAGTGACTCTGAAAAGATATAAAGCATTATGAGCATCATTTTTGCTTAAATTTTGAAAAATGTTGACGGACACCGTTACGATACAGTAAGTGCTGGTAAGTGTACGGACTTACAACGCTAAAATCCGGGGTTCGATTCCCCGCAGTAGACACAGATAGCCCAGTGAGGCTTTGCTCTAAAACATACAAACTGAATTGTCTATTATAATAAGATATGCCATTTTTTGACAGCATCCGTAGATTTAATAACAAGGCTAGATGCTGACAGACGTAGGAAATACAGTCAGTACTTTGTTTCTGATAATACCTAGCAAAAAAAACAACAACAAAAAACAATCACTTCTTCAATTAGAATTGTGCAATTCATAAGGAATTATGTATCTTTTCAGAGCTGCAGATATAAAATCATGTTGATTACGTGATGTATTAGATGATCCTGAAACGCATTTACATCGTATAAAATCTATGAAACTGTGTATTACCAGTATCAACAAGATATTGATTTATGATAAGTAGATCACTAATCATCGAAACAAAACTACTTTTGCTTAGCAGTTACAGCGTTGAAAAATAATAATTCACACAAAAAAAGCTGGATTTCCATTAAAGTTATACGGTGTTTACACATATCTTAAAAACAAATATTATACGTCGTGAAAGTTTATGAAGAAAGACATGATCTTATGGTCAGATAGATATTGTGTAGAACAGTTGAGTAAAGACGTCACTCTGTAGAGAAATACAAATAAATGTACTATAATAATACAAGTCACTGAACATTGCTTAAAAGCTAAGTAGACTTGAGTTACACACAGAAAAGAGACAGGGATTTTACAACATCCAAATAAGTACTTACGTTCGAAGGACCTTTTTTTTAACGTTTAATAAATAAATATTTTATTGACTCGTACATTCTGAGAAGAATGAAATGAGTTTACTACTAAGCTTTTAGCCCCTTGGCTTCAAAACAGTCCTGTGGACATGTCCGAAAGATTTTCGTTATAATCTTTCTTAATTAAAGTGGTGTAAAACCGTTTTATCATTTCCTCACGTTTCAAAAATATCATTGAACAAAAATACATATTCTTTACGATCCATGTCCTTTAATGAAGTGGTTTTAGATGTAAGTATTTACCTCCTCGAAATGCAATAAGTTATCATTTTTTTCCTTTTGTTTTGGCTAATTGCAGGTGCAATGGCATGCCAAAGCCAGAATGTCCACTGGAGCCAACTTTTACATTGTTGGACGAGATCCTGCCGGAATGCCTCATCCTGATACCAAGAAAGACTTGTATGAGCCAACTCACGGCGGGAAGGTAAGGTTTTGATAACTAAAGATGATGAACATCACAGTCACACAAGGTAAGTATTGTGATTGACACGTATGTATTGACATTGACTTGATATAATAATACTGACAAAAAGCTTAATTTTGATAACAAGTGCAAGAAATCTGCGTTACAAAGCGAATGAAGTGCACGAAAATAGGTACAAACATATATTGTAACTATTGGTAAATTATATCTAATAGCAAGTTAATAACAGTCATCAGTTTGATAAAAACAACACTATATATATCAGTCCTTTTAAGGGTTGTAACAGCCAAACCTGTAAAACTGCTGTAAAATGTCATAATATTTCATATATTGTAACTATTGGTAAATTATATCTAATAGCAAGTTAATAACAGTCATCAGTTTGATAAAAACAACACTATATATATCAGTCCTTTTAAGGGTTGTAACAGCCAAACCTGTAAAA
>NW_013665700.1:324373-329250 GCF_000517525.1 Limulus polyphemus | reverse complement strand
CTGTAAAAATGTCACATTATTTCTTAAGAATGGAGAGATCTGTAAGTAAAATTAAAATAAATCATCATATACTTCTACTTTGGCCAGGTGGTTAAGGCACTCGACTCGCAATCTGAGGGTCGCGGGTTCGAATCCCTGTCACACCAAACATGCTCGCCCTTTCAGCCGTGGCGTCAATCCCACTATTCGTTGGTATAGTTGACGGTGGGTGGTGATGACTAGCTGCCTTCCCTCTAGTCTTACACTGCTAAATTAGGGACGGCTAGCGCAGATAGCCCTCGTGTAGCTTTGCGCGAAATTCAAAAAGAAAAAAAAATTACTTCTACTTTTTATTGTTTGTTTTTATTAAGCACAAAGCTATACAATGGACTATCTGTACTCTGCCGTGGCACGTCTACGGACTTACAATGGCTAGAAACTGGATATCGATACCCGTGGTGGGCAGAGCACAGATAGCCCATTGTGTATATTTGTGCTTAAACCACAAGGGAACAAAGAAACAGTCTCGGAAATATAAGGACCAAGTATGCTCTTATTTTGCTACCCACAATTCCATAATATTGATGTTTGATTGAAATATTTGGTTTAAAATTTCTGTATGTCAAATATGATTTCGTTGCTTTGTGAAAAAGTTACAAGGAAAAACAACTTAAACTTTTTTATTTGATAAAAATAGTCTTACTGTTATGTGTTTTTTTCCCTGTTATTAAGTTAACAAATAATACAACTTTCAGAAGCTTTCTCAAGAATGCTTTACAGCTTAGCAGCTTTTATTACTTAAATGGTTTGGACAGTGATAGTATAAATTGAAATAACATTTTACTGTGGACACTACAAACAAAACTTTAACAAGATAACTTTCAGATGGTAGACAATATATTCCTATTTAATGAAAACAGTATTTGTTGCGAAACTTTTGATCAGAAGCAACGTTTCTTCTATAAACATCGTCTTCCATTGGATTAGCTGTAGGTTTGTGGACTTAAACACTAACATCCGTGGTTCGATTCCTCGCGATAGACAAAGCGCAAATAGCCTGTTATGTATCTTTGCACTAAATAACACACAAAAAATTATTGATGTAAATTTAACGAAACATGCTCGTCAAATTATAACGTTTTCAAAAAAAAAGAAGAAAATAATAATGAGTATTAATAAAATTAATATAAACAGTATAGAATTACCAAAATACTTGATATTTTACATTTATCTCTTTAGTACATATTGTTTGTTTGAAGTTAAGCACAAAGCTACACAATGGGCTATCTGTGCTCTGCCCACCACGGGTATCGAAACCCGGTTTTTAGCGTTGTAAGTCCGCAGACATACCGCTGTGCCACTGGGGAGGGGCTTAACACATAAGCTCACCGACTAAATGTTAAGGAGAAGTTAAAGGAAACTTAATATTTTGAAAACATGTGTTATACTTCTTTAATTCATTGTTAAGTATGTTAAGTATCAAATATAACAGAAGGTGTTTTTGCTAGCATTTATTGCTTTATAATTAAATATTCTTAGGTATACATAGGAGAATAGGGAAATCAAATTAGGCTAATGCACATTCCATTTAAAACGTATGTAAAGTGTCAGTAGAACACACGACTTAAGCCTGCCCATACGTATTCTCTTATATTGTTTTACCAGCGATATAAAGTAATTATTACACTTACTTTAATTTCCGTAATAAATTACACTTATCTGTCATGGTAAAGTCTCATAGAAATATATCTTATGTAGCAAAGTCTGTAACTTGTATCAAATTCCCAGGTTTTGACTATGGCTCCTGGCTTGACACAACTGGAAATAATTCCTTTCCGGGTTGCAGCCTATGATCAAGAACAACGTAAGATGGCTTACTTTGACCCTGAAAGAGCGAACAATTTTATCTTTATATCTGGAACAAAAATGCGTCAACTAGCTAGAAACAGTGAAGATCCTCCAAATGGCTTTATGGCATCTTCAGCATGGAAAATTCTGTCAGAGTACTACCAGTCTTCGGCTCAAAAAAACTAGCCTTAAAAGCAATTACTCAAAATTTAAATTGTTAGATCTTAAGATACAAAGATAATGAACGCCGTACAATTTTTATCGGATACAATAAATATATATAAGGTGGACTAACATGGATTCTAATATAAAGGTGTTTACAATATCACGATTAGAGTTTGAAATACAGGCCAATGAAACATCAATAATATTAAGATAAACGTCTATGTAATCATTAGAAAAAAAAAAAAACTTTTAAAATGTGACTTATGTTGTATTTTTCTAACTGCAATACATGATCTTCTTATAGATAAACTACTTGTTTTTTTAATAACTTTCTCCTTATATTTAGCTTTTTGTTATACATTTCGTTTTAACGTAATTATCTAAGCGGATAAAAACGTATATAAAAACCTGTAGTTTTGATAGTGGATCGCAAATATTTACGACGGTTTTTCTGTGTTTTTCAGTCACGTTTTCTGAAAACTGATCGCAGATAGCCCAATGCGCAGTTTTGTGCAGAAACAACAACAACGTTCCAAGACTGGGCATTATTCTGCAACTTATAAGTTTGTAAAAGGTTTTTAACACATTGAACGAACATGAAAAAATGATTTTATCTTTTAATCCTTAATTATGGAATTTTGTGAACATGTAGCAAACTATTTATTTCGTCAACCGTATTCGTATTCCGAAAACTCTGCTGAGATTTCATTGGGATCTTTTCAATTTAAGTTAACAATTTTGGTTTCATTTCTATACTTTATTAATTTGAAATGTTTGTAATCATATTTAGAAACCCTACGTGCTCTTTGCTTAATTTATTTTTTAATTTCACAATATATTTTTGAGATATCTCTTGATATTATTATATTAATTTAGCTAAAAAAATAATTAACAGTACTCTCATCTGTTTTCATGGAAGATTAGAGTAAAAAAAACGAACGCAACAACACGTTCAGCTCCTTATCAGGTTCGAGCAGAGCATGGTTCAATGGTTAATGTGTCAGAATATGGATCTGCAATTCCATCTTTCGCGTCTCGTTACCATAAAACAAGAAAAAAAAACGTTACTGTAATTTGGAGTCATGCGTGCGTTATAGTGGTGAGAGTCAGATCCTATTACTCAGTCAGAGCATATGTCTGTGGACTTACAACGCTAGAAACAGGATTTCGATACCCGTGGTAGGCAGAGCACAGATAGCTCTTTGTGTAGCTTTGTACTTAACTACAAACAAGAAACAAGAAAAACAGACACAGCAACCCAAGATTTGGCGGTTAGTGCTCTTGACTATCTCCCTTTTCTCTAGTTTATCAGCTCAAAATTAAGGATGGCTATGGACAGATAACTCTTGTGCAGTTTTACCCTAACTTCTCAAACAAATAAAATAAAGCGAAAGAAAAATGAGGAATTACAAAGATACAACTAGGATGCAAATGTATACTTTACGAACAGAATAACCGCAGACTTATCTGTGGATGCTGTTGAACCACTGCAGTTCCTTCTAGTCTATCAGTTCAAAATTAAGGATTTTGTGAGGAAGCCTTAAAAAACAAACAAATAAAGCTCCTTACCAAACACACGATTTATTTTTAGCAATTATTTTCCTGTATTTCTTTTTTCACGAACGAGGATTAAAAAAAAAGAGAGGATTTTCTTACCAGGTTTGACCTTCTAAGAATGGTAGGATTTTATTTAAGGCCGGAATATATATGAAGTTTTATTTTTTAAAACAAAACAGAAAATGCACGGTGGCAAAACTACATAGATGTGTCTATTATGAATTCTTTCAGAAAAAATATAAATGTAAAAAAATACGAAAAAGTAACATGCGCTGAAGAACGCGTTCTAGGGTTCTCTAAGCCTAGCATAGGACAACAACAAGCTTGCAGTACAAGGATAAGCGGCGAAAAGCCATGTTTCTTTGATTTAAGGTAAGCTTTAGATTACTGACTAGTAGTTTGTAGTCGACATGGAATCCTTAAAAACTAAATTCCTGCTTTTCTTCAAGTTCTTTACACAGCGCAGATTGTTTATTCATCAGCTAAGTTCTTTACACAGCGCAGATAGTTAATTTAACATCGGAGTTATTTACACAGCGCAGATAGTTTATTCATCAGCTAAGTTCTTTACACAGCGCAGATAGTTAATTTAACATCGGAGTTATTTACACAGCGCAGATAGTTTATTCATTAGCTAAGTTCTTTACACAGCGCAGACAGTTTATTCATCAGCTAAGTTCTTTACACAGCGCAGATAGTTTATTCATCAGCTAAGTTCTTTACACAGCGCAGATAGTTAATTTACCATCAGAGTTATTTACACAGCGCAGATAGTTTATTCATCAGCTAAGTTCTTTACATAGAGCAGATAATTTATGCAACAGCTCCGTTAAAACAAAATAACCGATTTTCAAACTTCACCGGTAAAGATATTTTAAACAAATAAGTTAATAGTACACAAACTATTACATTTATTTGTTCGTTTCAAAATTTTCGTTCAAGCTACATAAAGGGCTATCGACGCATAGTTGGCCCTATTTTAATTTTGAACTGATAGGCCAGATGAAAAGCAGCTAGCCAGTTCTTGGGTTATTTTCTTCTGATCTGATAGTGGGACTTAACTGTAATTTTTAAAAAGAAAAATCACGAGAACGAGCCACAAGCCACGAATTCTTCAATTCACAGTCCGAAAACGCTAGCCAGTAGGCCACACATTGCACAACTATAACATATACGTTTTTAGAATTTATAACATATACCGTATTTTTCGGAATATGAGACGCACCCTTATTTTGAAGACAAAGTTTTGGGGGAAAAAAAGCTACAGTCGCATTTGAAAGATTTTTATTGAACAAAAATTGAATTTGATACTTTAAAAATTAGTATAT
>NW_013665700.1:307423-323350 GCF_000517525.1 Limulus polyphemus | reverse complement strand
TACTATTGTTATAAATAACACATTCAATTGAACTAAACTATGCATGTCTATTTAAATATATTTACATATGGCTTGTGTATATCGTATATATACATATATATATATATTATTCATACCTTCGGTGTATAGGACGCAAGCAGATTATGACATCAAATTTTGGGGTAAAAAAGTGCGTCTTATACACCGAAAAATACGGTATATATATAAATATATGTGTGTGTGTGCGCGCGCCCATTTCCCTATTCTATAATTTTCTAAAATAAAAACGTATTCTCACAAACAGAAGTTATGCTAAGTAACTTTTCAGGCTCTCAACAATATGTTAACAAACCACAGCAATAGTATGAAAAATCGCGAAAAACTTTGGCGATTGTTCAACCTATTATTTAATTTTGATATTTTCGTCGCCTATGCGGTTTTAACTATATTTGTCTTCTCACAATAATAATAATATGACTCACTATATTTCTTGACCTTATAAAATTCTTTTATTTTAGCTTATTAGGCTTCAAGCTTATTGTTGTAAAGAAACTTACAGCACGTTCTTATTTTTAGTTGTTGCTAGGCATCTGGTGATTCGAATTGTGACGTTATACCCTGTTGTTTACTTAATGTCTCGTACCTGTAGAAGGCTTAGTTAATTGAGTCGAAAGCTTGTGCATTAAAAAAACGAAAAAATAAAAACGTAGTGATAGTCCAAATAAATTACTTAATGCAGATATTACGTTAATTTAAAAAAAGTTGTATGTATCCACAGTTTCGTCCTCAGGATTTTTTTGGAGGGGGTACAAAACTTGAGATTTTGCCACACTGTATTCTGGTCGCCGACCGCAGCGAGACTACCACCCTAGAGATCTAAAAATCTAGAGATCAAAACTATGTGAAAAATGGCCAAAAAATTTATTTTTCTGTGACCTTGATCTCACTTCATATAACATATTTTTTAGTATTTCATTAACAAGAATATCTATACAAAGTTTCAATGACATCCATGCAAAAATAGGCATATATTTTATTTTGTTTGTTTATTTGTAGTTAAGCACAGAGCTATACAAAGGGCTATCTGTACTCTGTCCACCACGGGTATCGAAACCCGGTTTCTAGCGTTGTAAATCCACAAACATACCGCTGTACCACTGGTGGGCTTTATTTTCTGTTACTAGACATTTTTATTTCATGAAAGTAGATTATCCAGCTCAATCCTGCGTGGTTGTAAGCTGACAAATCAAGTTACAATTTATTCTGTGTTCACAGATCGACTTTTAAAACAGCTTTTCTTTTTAATGTTTCCAAAAAAGGCTCTACTTTTTGTAAAATTATTATTATTATTATTGCGTAATAGCCATTAAGGAAACAACGAATACTCAGTCTATATTATGCCAGCAATGGTCGGTCTATTAGGCTATATCTAGCCATGCTGCCTAGATTAGGTTCTAATAGATATATTCCAGGCCTACACCTAGATTTAGTAGGCCAGGTTTAGATAATTTGGCCTAGTATTAGAGATCTAGAAACTATGTTCTCGGGCTCGAGAATTCCTTACTAGTCTACCCACGACGAAGTTTGCTGAAACAATCTTTTATGGTCTGACACCCAGAAGGCGGTAAGGTAGCTTAGTAGACATGATGATGTAATGTAACAATAGATCTATCGATTTCTTCTAGGCCTAGCTTCATGTATTATTTATAATCTATGTCATCCTACACAGCCACAACACTGTCATGACTGTCGACAGCGCTTTTTTCTGCCATGTGACCATGTATGCTAATCTAATGCGTCTAGACATAAACACCTTCAGCGGAAGATTTTAATAGGTGTATTTTTGCCTTGACATCGCTATCACTGTGTGACAGTCAACCAATCATGCGCGTCCTTATAAATGAATTTTATAATATACTGTAATCCAACTTGTCATACTTATTACGAAGTTTACTTTTTGAATCAGAGATCGCTGTATTCAACGGGTGTTAACAATGCACGTACATGTATTAAATTACGTTATTAAGGAGAGGCGGGTGCAATCCAAGAAAAGGTGGTGCGACCTCGGTGGGGGGGTACATTCGTACCCGTTCACACCCCTCTCCGGACGGGCGTGATCCAAAATAGTTGTTTCTTCATATTCGTTCGTCAGAATTTGGCAAGCTAAAGACAACTGTATGTTTTCTGTTATTAATTTTTTTCTTTTTGTTTTTTTGCAAGTGATAAATTTGGTCTAGAAAACCAAACAGTGCGATATACATTTATATATTAGGAACTTTGAACTCGCATAAGTTAACACCTGATAATTAAGTTTTAAAAGGGTCCAGAAAGTTCTACCTCTACTTAATTTTTAGTATAGGTTCATGGTAATTAGTATATTGATTCATAAATCAATCTTGTAAAACAACTGCTGCTTTTAATGGTATCATTATGCTCCAAGTTTTTTTTGTGCCACCCAACTACGTTCGTACCGAAATTCAAATGTGCTTGCTGTAAAGCATAGAGTTCTACTATATATTTGTATTTTTTTCGCAGTACCCTCTAGTGACAAACAAATTGCCACAGCCCGAAGTTTAATATGTCGATTTTACGCTTAACTTTTAACGATCACCCAAACTCCTTCATGATAGAATGCTTTAAAGTCTGCAGTCCATCAGAAAGTTGAGTGTGTATGTGGTCATGTGATATACCAGTTTCATTTCTGGACCTACCGCTGAAATGATAGACACAATACGATTCGTAAGACGGTAATTTCAGGATTCCAAGTGGTAAAAACCCTTATATAAAACTCGTATTCAAGTAGCATATAAAACAATGACATTGTTGATAGCTCGTTCACTCGAATATTTTTAAAAGTATACTGGTATTTTCTAGTATTTTTGAAAATTATTTCTTTTGCAAATACTTTTAATACAAATATTTTATCAAAGAATATAATCAAATAATTCGAACCTACTGCTAGCAAAGCTTAATTACCCGATGATTTTTATAATAAACATTTCTGTCCTTTATGATTCATCTCTCTGTGTAATCACTCGAAACTATATTGGCCAATCAAAAACTAGTGTTTTTGATGTTATTAGCGTGTTGTAAATTTTCTGTTTTTTTATTATTAGCTGATCAAAGAATGCACTAAGAATAAATGAGAGAGAGAGTTAATAAATTTAATTACAATTATTGGTAAAACCATCAGCTGAAGGGAACTTATATCATGTGTTGTCTATTTGAACTGGAAATTTCCTTTTGCCTAAACCTATTAAAATGAAATTAAGAATCCCAAATAAATAACCACGAATGGGAAATTAATGTATCCAAAAACTACATGAAAAAAGTTTGACTCAAAATGTAAAAAATAACAAAGATTAAAGAAAAAATAATTAAGGGTAAGCAAAATGTTAGGATGGGAGTGGAGCCTTTCACGGAATACACAAAAAGCTTACTGCGTTCTACCCATTGCAGGTATCGAAACTCGGTTTTTAGCGTTATAAGACGTCATACTTACCGCTTAGCCACCGGGATGGGATACGATTTTGTTTTAAAGTAATTTATATATTAAATCTTCATATAGTCAAATACCATATTTATTATTAGTTTTGCTGTGTTCGTCAAATAGCTATTATTTTTGGAAAACTTAACATGATGCTTAGTTTTATAAAATTGCGAACATGCAGCTAAAATGAGATTTTTCCGGTTGTTTGATTCAAACCAATAAAAAGATCAGTGTCACGTCTGATAAATCTGCTTAAGCATTAAATTACAAAAGTAGGAAGTATGCAAAACTCTTATACCTTCTAAGATATTCAATAACACAGAATACAATAAGCCAACTGAGCTTGAAAATTTAATATAAAAAGAGCAATTGGAGCTCTAGAAAGCCAGAATCGTAGGAGAATCTACTGTGTAAAACCTAGTGTGGGTTGGCTGGGACCAAGCTTATAAAAATCCAGAATCAATAGTGCATAAGCTGACCAGTGCTAGCTGGAGTGTGCAGAAACAATATCCTGCACTTTGATTTAAACTTAGTCGAAAGGAAGTACCCGAAGTGTATTAAATCAAATTCACACTATAACTTATTATGCAATAAATGTGTTGGCCCGGCATGGCCAAGTGGTTAGGGCGCTCGACTCGCAATCTGCGGATCGCGGGTTCGAATCCCCGTCACATCAAACATGCTCTCCCTTTCAGCCGTGGGGGCGTTATAATGTGACGGTCAATCCCACTATTCGTTGGTAAAAGAGTAGCCCAATAGTTGGCGGTGGGTGGTGATGACTAGCTGCCTTCCCTCTAGTCTTACAAAGTCCGTGTCTAGCATTCTATTACTGCAAAATCACACTTCACATTCTGGGACCGTAAGTTTGTTGTAAGAGTGATGGTCAAATCCCTCTATTTGATTACAGTAATCCAAGAGTTAGCGGTTGGTTCTGTTAACTAGATGCCTTCTCTATAGTCTATCAGCTCGAAACTAAAGACGACGGCTAGCCTTGCACGAATATTGAAAACAAACAATTTTCAAGTTATCAAAACAATTATATATATTTCAGCGACATACATAAACATATTTTTAATAATAGAGAGGCCTGTTTCATGATTTTAACACCAAGAAGACCTGGTGTTGTGTCAACATAAACTGTCTGTATACTTTATTCAGAAATATATAGTGAAAGGCTGAAAAGATAGGTTTATTCAATCAATTAAGGAAAACAGGCCTGTTAGATGTCTGATTGTATTAAAATTAACTGTGTTTATCTGCTTCAAATGGGACATTTTTATGGCTTTGATATTTTCATATACGTGCTTACTTTTCTGGATATTTTTCACTATTAACAATATTTAAAATAGCATATTAATCGTATACAAAATGTTTAACATTATAGGACTTCATCAATTTACTATAAGTACATAAATATCAACACATTTATTGCTTTTGTTTTTGTTTTTAATTTCGCGCAAAGCTACACGAGGGCTAACTGCGCTAGCTGTCCTTAATTTAGCAGTTATCTGCTGTGTCCACTGCGGGGAATCGAACCCACGATTTAGTGTTGTAAGACCCAACTGAGAACAATAGGTATCTGCTGTGTCCACTGCGGGGAATCGAACCCAGGATTTAGTGTTGTAAGTCCCAACGGAGAACAACAGGTACGAAACATCCAAATAATAATTTCTGATAAAGAAATTTCTTGAACAACGTGAAGTGGACAGTGTGATCTTCCAATATAACGTTTAATCTATTATTTAAAGGATTTTTTTGGGCTGAGCCTGTCCCAGTGTTAGTGTGCCGGACTGTGAATTCCGCCCAATGCACCTTTGCTCTAAAAACAAACAATCAATCTTGACTATTGCCACACAGGCTTTGTGAAAATTTCCAGTAGAAATGAGACAAGAACAACGGCCAATGTTCTGTCGAAACATGAAGTATGTTTCCAAAAATAAAACCACTACATTATGCTTATAAATCGTTGTCTGTTTGCTTGTTTGCTTACTTGCTTTACAGCAAAGCCACTGAACTGAACACAGGATGTTAGCATGGTAAGTCCGTAAATTACCGCTGTTCAACCGTGGAGACATTGTTGTCTGTCAATTTACCATTTCATTAGCATAATGTGATTCCGTACACAAGTAAAAAATTGACAATTAAGCCTTTTTTTCATATAAAAGAAATGCATCTTTGTGTGTATAATTGTTATTGAATAAAACAACAATAAAACAAAATGTTTTAAATTTAAAATATAAACTAATGTTTGTATTTTTAGAAAAAAACAAACCTAGAATGAGAGCATCTTAATCCCTCGTTTAAATACAACTGGTGTACGGTTATTTTAGAATATTATCGAAAATGTCAACAAAATGTCATTTAGTGTGAAGTGAAAGGAGATCAATCAAGCTGAAAAAAATTGAAGGAAATATTATCGAGTAACAATACTAAAAAATCAATAGATCGAGGTCTTTGCTTGAAGAAAACAAAAGAAACACACTATTTTTTGTTCTATACCTCGATCAAAAATATTCGGATTTTGATTAAACTTAGTGGAAATATGAAGAACATATTTCCTCATTGTCTTACCAAAATGATCCGTGTCTGTTGATAACGACGGACATACGGACACAATTGCGTATTTTTTGAGAGCCGAATATGATCAACGCTACGTGGCGGAGGTATGCACCCACATTGAGTACCCCTCTAGTTTAGTATTGCGCTTAACAGCAAACAAGCAACTTATCTTTTGCTTCCCTGAAGTCACTGCCCAAAAGACATTTCTTAACTAATGCTTTAACAGCGTTCGATATTTAAATCACACTTTTTAAAGAATTATACTATATGTATACAAAAAAGCGTATCAGAAAATCTTTTGTATCTTATCTTCCAGCCCAAACGATGACTTCTGGTATTCAGCATAAGGCCTCTTGGGCAGTGACTTATAGAAGACAAAAGGTAGATCTGAAATACTATTTTCACACATGCCTAATTTTGATTCCACAGTAAAGAAAAATGTAAAAAATATATATCTGAAGTTGACGTGATTTGTATCGTAAATTTTAGGCCTATTGGATTCGAATGTTTCGTCAGCTATCGGTGTTTAAACGGTGAATCCATTAGAGCCATTAAGAGTCTTCCTGTTCTTTTTGGTGTTTTTTTTCAGCCTGCTGAGTGAAAACTTATGATTAGCAGAGAATTACTAGATACGTTTTGCATAATGAACTTTTCTGTGTACCTCATTTACCTGTCGTGCTTATGTGTCTGCCTATGTAATACTTTGTTTGTCAATCACGTGTTTGTGCTTCTTGTATCTAAAAATGTGTTTTATTTTCGTGACCTTGCTGTGACTTTGACCCTCCAAAAACTAATCACTTCTAAGTCGGGTCATAGTTTAAGTGTATACCAACTTTCGTTCGAAGCTATTTTTGAGAAATCTTGCTGACAAATATACACCCACACAAACAAACACACAACACAGGGGTGAAATAATAACCTCCGTCTACCTTCGGTGGCACAGGTAACAATGAGCTGTCTTTGCTCTTTGCACCGCAGGTATCGAAACCCGATTAATAGCGTTATAAACCTTCAGACTTAGCGCCGAGCCACAGATGGGAAACAAAAGAAGACATAAAAGCAATTTTTACAAGCCTTTTGATTTTTATTCCAAATTTCAAGTTTACTGATTTTTCAAAAATTCAGTTTCTGAAGGCCATCCGTTTAGTATGTTAAAGTTTCTGTCGAAGAAGTTCAACTGAGCCACAGAATGTTTACGTATAATTAAGGCTTCACTTTTTCTCCTTATGCTTCTATTTCTTTTGCAACTTGATACTTAATATTTTTTAGTTCTAGAATATATACACTCTAAAATAAATCTGTGTTAAAACAACATATCAAAGTAACGACAATTTTGAATTGTAAACCGCACGTTATTTGTGTTGTTGGTAAACACAAAACGTGTGTTTACACTGATACAACAATTAATTATCTTATAGTTCACATAATTCTGTTGATAGAAAATACAATTTTTTTGTGAAATAACACAATATTTTGTTAATTTAAATGTAAATCTCTTTTTCAGTATAGTCTTATATGGTGTCACAGTAAGATACTTTGAAGTTGTTGTACTAGCAACTTAACAAAATCTATTGAAATTTACAAATGTTTCTTGGAACGTGTACTTTAATAGAATGTTTGTATGGAAGATTTCCATTTTGTTTCTGTTTTAAAGAATTAGTTAAATCCAACAGAATATTTTCTTTCGTGTTTGACAGCTGTCATATGATATGGATGGAGGTTATTGAATCCAATATTGAAGAAATCTGTTCATCAGAAAAAACTCTGATGTGTTCTGCACCTAACAAACCTGTTCAGTCATCTATTCGGTCAGTTCGTAGGGGTTGGTAGCCTTAAAGTTACCTAGGCACAGTCACATTCCTATTGCTATTGCTATTGTTTTTAGACTCTGATGACGAGTGTCTTTGTACAGCCGTTCAAAGAAATCATGTTTGATAAAGATGCTTTTCTATACAGGTACCTCCTGTTATTTCCATTAATAGTCAAGGAGATTCGAGATATTATGTATTATGTCTTAGAAACTAGCCATGATATTACATCTGTGCATATAAAGGACTCTTGCTACCGCCTGAAATATCTTATGATCTGTTCATTGTGTGTGTGGATGGTATAAATTGACCAGTTAATGTATAAGATTATGTCTCGTATTTATTTTCATCTTAATGTATATTAAACCATCTTCTAAGGACATATACTCTTAAAACTATGAATCATAGTATCCTCGTTTCGCGTCCCATTGTCGAAAAAATATAATCGTCCTCTTCATTTTGTGGATGTGGGTGCATATAAGAGTGACTGCTAAATCCCGCTATTCAATTACAGTAGCTCAAGACTTGTCGGTAGATACTGTTGACCAGCAACCTTCCCTTTCGTCTATCACGGAAAATAAACCATATTTACATAAAAGACTGAGAACACCTAATTTTTCACATTTGAGACTTTAGTTCATTCAAGAAAGCGGCCCGGTATGGTCAGGTGGTTAGGGCACTTGACTCCCAATCTGATGGTCGCAGGTTCGAATCCCGTCCCATCACACATGCTCGCCCTTGCAGCCGTGGAGCGTCATAATGTTACGGTCAATTCCACTATTCGTTGGAAAAAAAAGTAGCCCAGGAGTTGGCGGTGGGTGGTGGTGATGACTAGCTGCCTTCCCTGCTAAATTAGGGACGGCTAGTTCTGATAACCTTCGTGTAGCTTTGCGCGAAATTCAATCCACTTCAAGAAAGAATCACTTAAGAACATAAACTCGAGCTTCAATCGCTGAAATATAATTGATGTTTCTCTCTGAAACAAGCAGTTTTAATTGGATTTAGGAATCTTTTTATTAAGGTATATAAGCTTATGTTTAGCATAAGAAATTAATTTTAAAATAATAATAAGATAGGACGTAGTAAGCGAACATGATAACCTTATATTTCTAGTAGATTAGAACTGTTTTCAAGCATACGATTCTTGGTCAGCTCATTACACATTCTGAACCATGTCATTTGAAAAAGTATTTTTTACGAATATCTATTCTCCAGTGTGTCAGCGGTAAGTTTACGTAGTTATAATGTTAAAATCGGGAATCGATTATACGCAGAGTGCAGATAGCTCATTGTGGAGCTTTGTACAAAGTAGGTAACAACAAGAATCTCATATTACTCAATCATAAGACTTAGGAAGCTGTTTGAGTAAACATAAGAAAAGTAATAATTTAATCGTTAAAGTAATATCTGCTAATGTAGGGAATTAAGGCTAATAATTATTTTTGAAAAATATTAGATAATTCAGAGTGAAAACAAAATAAAAGATCTTTGGATTTCAAGACGTTCTTGAAGTTTTAATTGCTCACGAAAAGTGGGAAGTGAAAGTTAACCAAAATATAGAAACAAATATTTTATAATTATCTTAAAATACTATATAGAAATGTCCTCAAAAATTACATTAGACTACAATTAATTTACTTTTCGTGCTCCAAAATATTCGAGATTATTTAACAAAACTAAATTAAGGAGACAGTTGAAACTAACAACACCAACAATAGCTGTTCTATTTAATAGTCTCATTTATCAGAAAGTAAAAAGATTGTGTCTGAATGTCTGGTAACATATAAGAGGAAAAGTAGGAAGAAATCAATCTTAGTAGTACAGGGTTTCTGTAATTTTACTTTGCTTGTATATAGAGAAATAAATCAGAAATGCATGAAGGATCTAACAATTCATAAACAGAAGTTTGATGGGGAGCAGTAATAGAAAGCACATTGTTCAGAGGGCTAACAAACCCTTAGAACAAATCGAAATAAAGTAAATTAAAGCTTTCCTTAACAACATAATTATAACTGTTTCTTACGTTTATATAACATTCTGTCAAGTATAGGAGATTTACATAAATATATATATATATGCACCCACACGTACACACGCTTTTATAAATGATCACACAACTGTTATGCTTGTTTTAATATTTAAATAAAAGAAAGCCTTAGAACTACATTCTTACGTTAGTTGATATGAAAAAAAAAACTTTTCAGTTACCAAGAACTAAAAACAAAACGCGTCACATAAAAGACGGATACATAAAACTAGGGAATGATGTACAATGTGTGTGGAGTAAAAGAATACCTCTAGAAGGAGCTACAGAAATAGAAATCTTACAGTGGTAAACACACCTTTTATCAAACTACAAGTTACACGTATGGGGAAAAATTATACATTAATAGCAGAAAGGGAACCAAACCCAGAAAGTCCCATATCGACTAACTACCATTCATTTTTTAAAACCAGCTCCTAAAGTTGGTATTTCATCAACTGCAATTGCAACATTCTTAAATGAAAAACATAATAAAACCTAAAACTATTAGAAAAATTAAAAATCCAACTTCTTCCCATGTTCAAAAGAAAAAAAAAAGCTATAAAAACACGCCTTCTTTCTACTCCTGATTAATATATTTTTTGATGTTCGCTCAGTTGGATGTATAAACTTAGATATCTAGGTATGTTTTCTAGAACGAATTGCTATTTACCGAAGATAACCTTTATAAATGGTTCGCACATATATATTTTACTGTAACAATTTCTGGCAGTTATGTATAACATTCCTATAATGGTATTCTATTTTAAATAGCATTGTAAAATATATTATTAAGTATTTTTGTTTTTGTTTTTGGACGCGCCCGAAAATAATTTTGTACCTATACATTTATAATCCATTGTCGATTTGCTAACTATATAACAATCACCTAGGAGACTGGCATGTGTGAAAGTCGTCACATTATAAATGAGAGTGTTACAATTTTATCGAATACAGATACATTTTTAGCCCTACATTCTTTTCTAGTCTCTTAAGGATTTTCATGAATTAGGAAAGTGTATAATAATAGTATTTAAACCATACTATGTTTGCCATGTCCATTGTTGACGACGCGTATTGTTCAATCCACAGCTCACTATGCCGACTGGGACACAACAAACACTGTAGCATTCAAACACAATAAATATAAGCTATTTGTTACAATAACAATTGTTATGGTGTGAATGTCTTTAACAAGTTGGTGAAAATTTTTTTTATAATTAATTACATATGTCATAAGACATTAGTATTACGCATATTACATTTTTTGACAGTTAAGTATTGAAAAATATAATAGGCCTATTACTAATGTCTTATGCAAGTATAATTACTCATTGTTGATATAGTTTTGTTTTATATCAAAAACATTGATTTTTTTTCAGCCTCCCCTCCTATTGCTTGCCTTAATATAAGCGAAACAATATCTGTCAACATATGTATAAGATGACATATTTATTTGAGAAATTCTAGCGTTATCGTTAAAATCAACATGAAATACATTTGGGTGATCATATGAAGCAACCTTTTTTTTCGATTTCGGAGCTAATTGTCGGTTTGTTTTTAATATGTACATAATGTAAAGAAATATACCTTTCACGATAACGGTAGCATGAATCGTCATACACATCTTTTATGCCCAAGTGTTTTTGTGGTGTTCTATATTACCTTCATTACCTCAATAATTTCTAGAATTATTGAAATATTTTGTTTTTCATTTTCAATGAGCACGTTATAGATCTGCAGATTTTTTTTAGAAAATGTAAATGGAAACCTCTTCTGGCTTTTCTGTTAGTAGAAAAAATAAATAATTTCTATAATTATTGAAATATTTTGTTTTTCATTTTCAATGAGCACTTTATAGATCTGCAGATTTTTTAGAAAATGTAAATGGAAACCTCTTCTGGCTTTTCTGTTAGTAGAAAAAATAAATAATTTCTATAATTATTGAAATATTTTGTTTTTCATTTTCAATGAGCACTTTATAGATCTGTAGATTTTTAAAAAATGTAAATTGAAACCTCTTCTCGCTTTTCTGTTAGTAGAAAAAATATTGGTTTTGACCAATACTTTTCTAGTGAATGAAATACTACATCATAATATGCTTTTATTTATGCCATATTAATTTAATGGGACGTAATACTGAAATATTTTGTTTTCATCACAAATGCTCATTAGACTAATATTTATAGATTAAATTCCTGCTATGCAATGACTTACGCCTTTCCTAGTTTTACTTATATTACGTCATATTTTTAATATTTAAACAAAACTAATTGTTTTATTTCCCTATGTTGTTTAATGATCTTACAGCGATGTGAGTGTTGTTGTTTTTAGCTCAAAGCTACACAATGGGCACTATGTGAGCTCTTTCCATCGCGGAGAACCGAACTCCGAGTTTTAGCGTTATAAGTCCGCAAACTGACCCTTGACTCACAAGGGAGCACATGGGTTTGAAACCGAGAAAAAAAAATGAATAAAAATTAGAAACTTTTATTTTGTGCCCAAGTTATGATTCGACATTTCCTATGAAATATGAACTTCTTCTTAAGTTACATCGGAAAGTAAAACGGATAACAAAGGACCAAAACACTCACCGCTAGATCAAAGAAACAAAATGTGACATCCGAGAGAATGGCCATTAGGTCATGGCCAGGTGGATAGGGCGTTCGACTCATAATCTGCGTAATTTGGTCAAGGTTATCATTTATATGGTTGAATATTAATATATTTATGTCAGTTATAGTTATACTAGCTTGCCGTAAATAGTAGACAATAAGATATATATAACATGTAAAAAATAAACTTATGAAAATTATCTCCTACTTTTTGAACCGAGGCGATCACGTTTTTTTAATCATATCAAGAAAAGTTTGAAATCTTAGTTTATTAACCATACTTTCGCAGTTAAGTAACCGATCTGACGATTTTACCAAAAAAATAAATACGTTTTTCTTTACAATAACAGTAACATTGATATAAACAGAGAAAGAGCCTACATTTTCTGTCAGTTCTGTTGAAAAACCTCTATTAGCTATGCTGAAGAAACAAAATATGTTCCAACGTAAGATACATTACATGTTTTCGTTATTTTTAATTTACTTGCTTTTGCGTTTCGTTGTCCTCACTTAATTATATCTTTTACACTAGAGACCACTCGTGAGAACTGCTTTTCAGATTTACTCGTAATTAGCGTTGATAGTAGGTCTTAAAGAAATCAAGATCTAAGTAGGATGATTTAATTCTGTCGTGCAGGACAGTAAAGTTGTAATAAAAAATACAACTCCAGTAATTATTCCTAACCAGCAAAGCGGAAATAGTACCTAATGAATAGATAAAAGGGAAATATATAACTTCAAAAATGAAACGAATTATGATTTAGTTTCCTGCGGAAAAGAAAAAAAATATTTTAAATGATTAATTTCTCTTAATTTTTGTTTTGTAATTATATTTCTCTTCTGCTTACTTTTAGCCGCTGTATAACGGCTCATAGAACGGCGTATTTCAAGTACAAACGTTTAGCTCATAGCTCCTTCATCTCTTAACCGAATTGAAATCTAATTATATTTTTGGTCTCAGGGTGTGTTTGATGTATTTACTCTAATCCTACCTAATAGGATTTCTAGTACTGCGGCTATTGAGTATTCCCTCTTGGTCTTTTTCTCTTTCAATGTTTCATGATGGTTATCGAACTAACACTGCGAAGCAATGGATGACAAAATAAGTTTCATGATGGTTATGGAACTAACACTACGAAGCAATGGGTGAGAAAATAAGTTTCATGATAGTTATGGTATTAACACTGCGAAGCAATGGATGACAAAATACGTTTCATGATGGTTATGGAACTAACACTGCGAAGCAATGGATGACAAAATACGTTTCATAATGGTTATGGAACTAACACTGCGAAGCAATGGGTGAGAAAATATGTTTCATCATTACTATACTGTAAAATTTCTAATCCGTCCCGATGGTTATGGAACTAACACTACGAAGCAATGGGTGAGAAAATAAGTTTCATGATAGTTATGGTATTAACACTGCGAAGCAATGCAATGGATGACAAAATAAGTTTCATGATAGTTATGATACTAACACTGCGAAGCAAGGGATGACAAAATAAGTTTCATTTTGCAGAGTTAGTTCCATAACCATCATGAAACTTATTTTGTCATCCATTGCTTCGGAGTGTTAGTTCGATAACCATCATGAAACTTATTTTGTCATCCATTGCTTCGAAGGATGAGTTCGATAACCATAATGAAACTTATTTTGTCATCCATTGCTTCGCAGTGTTAATTCCATAACCGTATCTGGTATCACAAAGCAGTAATTCCAGTTTCAAACACGTTCATCTAAGACAATTGAGCACAATTAAAATTCTACACTGCTAAATTAGGGACGGCTAGCGCAGATATCCCTCGTGTAGCTTTGCGCGAAATTCAAAAACAAACAAACAAACAAAACCTGTAAATGGTTCTGGACAATGAGTCACAAGTATCTCGGAAAATATAAGTAATCATTGTGATATATACAAAAATAATGAATTGTAATGTTTTTAACCCACAATAAGAGTGGAATATATTATTAATAATAACATTATTGAGATACGATTTTTGAAAATAAAACAAAGTACTTTAAAATGACTAAATGAATTGACTAATATAAAAAGGTAGAATTTTAAAAGGTGACGAACATACAAAGTAAACTCTTTAGTATACTAAGCCGTTATTTAGTCAGAAGTGTTACTTTCAAACTGAGAAATATTTGACTTAGCACCACTAATGCCTCTAGAAGATGGAGCAAATTGATTTTTGTAACATTTAAAAAAAATGCATCTGTTAACATCTGCAGGAAATGTTCTTCCAGACTATTGACCACATCGCTATATATCTTCTACATTTCAGAAAACTCATTGGTAAGTTGAAAAAGAAAGACGTCTTCTGAAAACAAAAGACCCCTTTTATCGAACTGATTAAAGATGCATCCAACAGTGAATAATTTGAAATACTTTGGATATCGAACTGGTTATTCCTTTGAGCCGTTGATTATTCGTTTTATTACGGAAAACGAGTTTGTCTTTAGGTAAGTAAAAAGTATCTCTGTATCTTGTTCACCTTGTAAAAACACACACAGAAAAGATAAAAATAGAGAATAGAAAAGAAACGTTTAATTATGCTTAGAGACAATGCAGCTTTGGAGGTATGCAAAAACAAACAGTGCAAGTTGGAGTCTTGAAAAATAAAATAGGATCTTGCAAAAATTAAGTCTAAGAGTCTAAGAGTACTTCTTCGTTTATTTAGAAGTTTTAATCATTTGTAGTATCTTACTCTATGATATATACAGCACAAAACTTTAAAGTGACTATTTAAACCACAAAGTTTGTGGGAGACAAAATATTTAGCTGAAATGCTATTTTTATACGCCTCTGATTTTAATTTAAGCTGGACAAACAAATCATGGCCAGGTGGTTCGGGCGCTCGACTCGCAATCTGCGGGTCGCGGGTTCGAATCCCCGTCACACCAAACATGGTCGCCCTTTCAGCCGTGAGGGCGTTATAATGTGACAATCAATCCCACTATTCGTTGGTAAAAGAGTAGTCCAACAGTTGGCGGTGGGTGGTGATGACTAGCTGCCTTCCCTCTAGTCTTACACTGCTAAATTAGGGACGGGTAGCGCAGATAACTCTCGTATAGCTTTGCGCGAAATTCAAAACAAACAAACAAACAGACAAACAAACTAAGAATAGTGTGAAAAAAAACTGCTGTGTACGCGATTTTTATGACAAATATTTAGGCTTACTGATTTCTGATCCTTCTTTAGCTTTCGGCATTTAAATGGTAAATATGTGAATTAATTTACAACGTTATAAGTAATCAAAGGGTTGGTTTGTCGCAGGATCGCACAATTGCAACATTTGGAGGACAGGCGAGAAAACATGCAAAAAATTAAGTACAGTCGAGCAAGAAAGCATTAAGGCAAGTAAAGGCAGGAAGACGAACCATCATACAAGGCAGTCAAACATTTCAAAGAATTGTTTGATTGATTGATTGTTTGGAATTAAGCA
>NW_013665700.1:272155-306499 GCF_000517525.1 Limulus polyphemus | reverse complement strand
ACTCTGCCCACCACGGGTATCGAAACCCGGTTTCTAGCGTTGTAAGTCCGCAGACATACCTCTATGCCACTGGGGGTCATAGAATAGGTAAAGCCAGGTAGACGAGCCATTATACAAGGCAGTCGAACATTTCACAGAATAAGTGTGGGAGCCATATCTTTCACAAGGTAGAACTGCAGAATATCAAGAATCCAAGAGATTATGACTTCATCAGAAACATCAGAAGAAATATTGTGATGAACACTAATCCTTCTTATAGGAAAGATATTTATCTATAAACGCAAAACAATGATGGAAGAAGCTATATACAAAATAACTATTTGCCCAAGGGCACTGGTTTCTGGTTTATTTCCAAAAACTGACAGATATTAGATATTATCGGTCAGATCCAGAGTGTAATTGAAGAGTCCGTTATTCAGACATATATATATGTGAGTGTCCAATGCTCGGATGACAGGCAGTCTGAAGTAAAATAGTTCCTACAAAATAATCAACATTGCTGTTGGAGGAATAAAAAAAGATAATCCTCAAGCAACTCCTGTATCTCAAAATAACATATGTTAAAAAGAATTGTAAGAAGTTTTCTGTTGCTATGGTTTAAGATATTATAATGGTTTTCACGGTAAAAATGTTTATTGTAAGTTACACAAATCTACATTTTTTGGGGGAAATAAATTGAAAAAAAATTGCCTGTTCGTACTGTAAATATGTAAACAATAAATTCATGAAAATCTTGTACTTTACAAACACTTGTCAACGAAGAATATCTTTATGGTAATTGTATAACAATATTTTGTACAGTATTAAAGTGCTTATTATCTGTAGTTAAACATAAAGCTAAACAAAGGGCTACCTGTGCTGTGCCAACCACGAGTATCGAAAACTGATTTTTAATTTTATAAGCCTCGATGCTTACCGCTGGGCCTACTGGAGGACGCAAGCATAGTTATAATGTTTTTTTTTTGTTGTTGTTTGTTTGTTTATTTGTAATTAAGCAAAAACCTACACAATGGGCTATCTGTGCTCTGCCCACCACGTGTATCGAAACCCGGTTTCTAGCGTTGTAAGTCCGCAGACATACCGCTGTACCCATTGGGGGGGGGGCTGGTTGTTGTTAAACACAAAGCTACACATTTGACTACCTGTGTTCTGCCCACCGCGGGTATCGAAACCTTATTTTTTTAGTGTAGGCTTGCAGACTTGCTGCTGAACCACTCGACGAGTGGGGGGGATTGTTATAATGATGCTATGACATATTCATAGAAATAGGTTCCTACAGGAGAATACGTTTACTGCAACACAGATTTTTATCATTGAAGATTATTCCTACGTTTCAGAAAGATGTCTAATGTTTGCTTCATTGTTGTGTTGAATATTCATTATCTATCCTAAACTTCATTCATTAATAAAGATGACTATGTCTTGTCATAAGCCTATAAATATTCCAGTTTTACTATGTAAATTCTAGTATACTAATTTTTTTTTTAATTTAGAAAGTTGTATTGTAGCTCTAAATGAGCAACTAATGCCTACTTAACAAATACTTTATCAAGATAAGCATTAAGGGCCCCCTAGGGGCACAGCGTTAATTATGAGGACTTATAACGCTAAAAACCAGGTTTCCATACCAGTTGTGGGCATGGTACAGAGAGCCCTTTGTGTAGTTCTGTGCTTAACTACATACAAAGAAACAAATGAATAGCATTATTTTTATTTTGCTCATATAATGCCCACTATAATGTACTACTAAACTTTTATGATGGAAGCTATGAATGCTAGAGTTCAATGAAGTAAGATACTTCCCTATGAACTAAACCTTATCAACAGAAACGTACCATTTTATGAGTACCTACAAAATTATTCCTTTAGGCACTTTGCTTACAGAAACCAATCTGAAGGATCAAAAAAAAAAACTCTGAACCTTCCGTAGGTAAGTGAAAAGGTCTTATGTTTGGGAGATTACTGTCTATTTTTGAATTTGGCTCGATTCGTGATGGAGACGCGTGTTCTTATCAAATAAGAGTTACCCATAAAAGATGAAAACATCGTATCTTTACTTGTTTTATACAGTATATTTGAACAGACATGGTTTTATTTACCTTTAAAGATTAACATAATTATGTGAAATTCCAAATTGTTGTGGATATATTTTTATGTTTGTTTGGTTTGTCCTTTAGGAATGTGCAAGTTGTATTAGTGCCCATAGTTTTATGTATATATGTTACAGAACACTTTTGAAATTAAGAAAATAATCCTGTAATTTTTACAGAAGTTGTGTTTCATTAAATTACAGGAAATATGTATTGTAAATGCACGACTACAGTATTTTAATGGGGCATAAGTTGCAGAATTTGCTTAAAAGTGTTCAAAAATATCACACTTTGTAATGAACTTATTTTTAAAAATTTCCATTAAATTATGGAGTTTTGTAAGATGTTCCTGAAAATGTGTTGCCGAAACTTGTCATTCCATGATATCACAGATATTTGTTTGAGAACGTAATTTTTCAAATTAAATCCATCTTAACAGTTAACTATGATTTTGTAAACTCACAACAAAACTTCTATGTTGTTAAATTTCGAAGCTGACGAAGAAAGTGCGATGAAACATTAAAATAACACTGAGAATGCTTATAAACCGTGGAACTTTAAATGAGGAGTATTTCTTATACTATATATATATATATAACATTTGTGAATCAATAGTTTTTTGTTATCACTAGTGGATGATAAAAATAGAACAAACTGGAATTTGTTCTAAGAATGGAGCGTGGAAATGTATGTCCGACTTTGATCAAATTGTGGTTTTCCGATCTCTTCTGCTGGCTTAGCTTTTCCTGGCTACTTAAATTTCCATCTTCCCAACTAGAATACGCTTCTGAGCTACAGAAAAAAAAAGTGAGTAAAATATGGGGACTCCTACATTCAAGTTCTATCTTAGCAATAATTGCAAAATAACCCAACGAAATTTCCCATTTTAGAAAACATGAAACTTAGGAATGGTCACATTACTTTACAAAGGAAATATTAGTGAACGAATAAATAACTCCAGTGTTTACCAATGTTTACCAATCCAATTGAGAGAGCAAGTGCTGTCACATCATGTTAGGGCATATATCGCAGGTAAAAAATGACAAATGTTTGTATCTGCACCAGTGGTGATTTCAAGAATGGGAATAAACTTATTTTTTGGTCTTACTTCGAGACATATACGCATGAAAGTGTCAATGGCAATGTGCCACCAAAAGCAAAAATGCGATAAAGTCCTTATTTTCGCCTCGAACAACCAAGCGAGCTTGATCGCTAATAGTATCAATGACATGTAATATCATCTGTGTAACTGTTTCTTTTTCGTGGAACACAAATGGACTAGACGTATTATTAATGTCCGTGTTATCTCTTTACCAGTTTCAACGCCCCTATACCTTCTGGCAGAAATGGCACGCTTTTTGTCAGGAATATTTTCTTGTAACGCGATTCTGTATACGTAGATACAAATGTTATTAATTAAGGCTGATTTATTATTTACGTTGTTAAGGAACCGTTTGCATGTGTTCTGACACCACATGAGTTGCAGGTTCACGAAGTCATCGTTTTTATGCAGATCAAATACAACCATAGAGCTAACAATAGGCATATTTCGGACTAATGAAGTAAGTATAAGTTTTGTGACAATTCCTGCAAGATCATCAAATATCTTGAATAGTCTACCATTCGAGCTCTAAAGATGGAGACATTCCATTCATGATGCGTACTGTACACTAAGGAATGTCAGTTGTCAGTATGTCAGAGTGAACATTAACAGAATATTCTAGTTTCTTTGCGAGATTAGGTTTTTCCGTCTTTTCAAGTGTTTCATCATCATTGAACAGTGATGGAAGTACTCAAGTTAATACTTGCGGGAGATCCACATCTCTTGATCTGGATATTGCCAGAAACTTCAGAACCTTTCTTTAGTTGTACTGATTACATAGAAGCTTCATGACGCCAAAAGCTAACATCTTTATCCTTGCATCAATGTTTCAGAAATTTATTGTATGTTGATATACTTAATTCAAATGCGTGGCTGTGTCAGAAAACCATCAGACATTTTACACAAGTAGACAGAGAGAGAGAGAAACATACCTATCAAATTTGACCGTATAAGTGACTGGCTGCTAACTTCGACTGGATGAATCTTCGAAGTTTAGCAGTGTAGATTTGAAAAAAAAGTAAAATTAATACTAATAAATATATATTACTGCATCTATATATAGTAGCATGTAGATTTAACTAGTGATTTACGGATAAGGTTCTGTGAATCTTGAATTCCTCAATGATTCTGTGCGAGAATACAATATTTGATTCACGCAGATGAAGATTATAAACATTATCAACACATTATATGTATTTTATACACGAACTCAGTAACATCACAGATCAGGAAGCTAGGAAAGGATGCTTCTAGATACACAGTGAAGAAAAACTCAGTACACAGTTATCGAAAGGCTGCAAAAGAAAACTGTCCATTATGTAGCTTTGCGTTTAACAACAAACAAAAAACTGATTATTTACAAATCATTACAGCTTATGAAGTCCTATTCTTTTCCATTTTAAACTGCATAATATTAATCTATTGCTTCAGTACTAAGCGTTACGTAGTCTTGTTTTATAATCTAATATTTCTGGAAGTGGTAATGTAAAGTTCCTTTATATCAAGTGTCTTCTTTTTTTACCTTGTTTCTTAACACTAGTGTCCGTGATGGTGAATCACGAGAATGACACATAGCAATTTAAAATTCCAAGTTCACCGCTTTAAGAATTGATTGAACTTTACTTGGCTGAATGAAATTACACGTGTATCTAACGTCCTTTTTCATCTCCTACCTCAGAAAGTCTATTCGAAAAGACGAAATTCAGAAAATAACACTCGTATTTTTAGTTGTGTGTTGAAAGAATATCGCAGTGACAATGAATGGGTTCAAAGACACCAAGCCTCAGGAATACGTGACGTACAGAATATATGTTTTTCAAAACAATGAAAGTTTTCGGTAAATAGAATTTAATAAAATATTGCTTTAAATCAAAAATACTTAAATGGAAAATACGAATTGAAAATGCTACAAACTACAACAAATGTTAACAAAAAATGATTGGATTGAATATTTGAATGTGATTGGCATGGGATTTCATCTATGCATAAACCTTGTAAAACTACAAGAAAACTTAAATCATTTTTGATTATTATTACTGACACATGCATATATGCATTAGTATAAGTATTATTAAAAAAATATTGAGAAAGATACTGAAATCTAAGACAACTTAAAACGAAACAGGCCTGCCAGTATAAGCAACAAACATCAGAAAAATTATATACTACATTTTTGTATTCTAGGCTTAATAACAATAATAAACTATTATGATGATTAATTTTTGTTATATGACATTCTAAAAAATAATGTCGTCAAAGTCGTACGGATGGCACGATGTTTGACGATAATGATATTGTTTTTTGTCAGTGTTTTTTAACTTCTCTTATTTACAGTCTTACGAAGATGTAGCAGGCTGTAACGAAGACTCAGTTGTCAACAGTGAAAAATAATATTTAAGATAATATTCGATTTGATTTTCATTCGGTAATAGGACACGTTTTTCAATATTTTATGTTGTTTTCTCTGTTGTTGTTGTTTGTAATTAAGCACAAAGCTACCCAATGGGCTATCTGTGCTCTGCCCACCACGAGTATCGAAACCCGGATTCTAGCGTTGTAAGTCCGCAGACATACCGCTGTGCCACTGGGGGGCGTTTTCTCTATTATCTTAAAAATGTGATAATATATTATGAGTGGGGTTAAAGAGTAAGTAAATTCCTAGTTTTTTCACCACAGTTTTAAATATTATAAGCACACATAGGCAATTAACAGAAATAAAAAACTAAACAAAGTAAACAATGAATATATATTGTGTTTTCGTAGTACACATTATTCTGTGTCAAAATTAAATTCAACAGCACCCAGTGAATATGTACTTATTCTTTTGGAGAAAATTTTAAAAAAATTTACAAAGTGGTGTATTAAAACTTATGTTCACTATAATTAAGTGAAAATATACATAAAGGTTCATATTTTACGTTGCGAATCGTAGATGGTAACGTAACGTTTTCACTTTCGAATATAATTATACGCACTCGTTTGCATTTTAACACAGTGGTCTTTGGTCATGTATCTCTTTATTAATTTACATGTTCGTTGACTAAACAATGATTTAAAAGTTTTTCCACTCTAAGCATACTGCTAACTTTTTTTTCACGTGTTTTTTTCTTTAACTTCCAGTGTTAATAAAAGCTTATATGTTATCGAAAAATAAACTCGCCTTATCTGCGATTAGCATCAATCTTCCTGAATGATAATAACTGGATTATTCTAGCTATACTGATACATATTAATGTAAGGAGCGTTGAAACTGTGTATTAACTATTATCTTAAAAAACACTCACACGTATACAAAAACATTTACGCCCGTTTACACATGTATTTATAAATAAAAACAGCTTGTCATATACGTCAATGATTTACATGAGGATGCATCCTTTCTGGTATCTTGCTTCATTTGCAATAAGTTTAGAAAAACCAACTTTAGAGGTCATTCTCTAATCCTATTTCTCCCGTGCTCTTTCTTTCAATGTTGAATAAAACTCCAATGCGGTAACTCTGATCAGTTTTTATCCTTTTTTTTTTACCCGCGGCATAGCGGCTCATAAAATGGCTCTGAGTTTTTTCACCGCGGCATAGTGGCTCATAGAATGGCTTTTAGTTTGTTTGTTTTTTTTTTGCCACGGCATAGCGGCTCATAGGATGGTTATAAGTTTTTATTTCAAGTATAAACTTTTAGCTCATAGCTCTGTCATCTCTCAAACCGATATGAGATATATCGAATTCGATATGAGATATATTTACAGGTTTGGACTCAGGACGCCGAACCCTATCGATTGATGCATCTGACCACGCCCAAGGTATCATAGTTTAATTTATTCTAACCCTGCCTAAAATAATTTTAATTTGAGTGTAGGCTGGAAGAGATCCTGAAGGGTAATAAAATCGAATCGGGTGCGCCCCACGCTTGGTACTGCTGGCACACAAAAATATAGCTAATAAAAAAAAAAATTATCATAGATTAATTTACTCTAATCCTGCCTAAAATAATTTTAAGTGCCGCGGCTAATGAGGATTTCCTCTTGTTTTTACTTTCTTTTGACAGAACGTGAACATTTGTTTCCTCTAAAGTATTTACCTTTTACTTCTAGCCGCCTAAACTTGCCCCCCAGTAGCACAGTGGTATGTCTGCGGACTTACAACGCTAGAAAACGGGTTTCGATACCCGTGGTGGGCAGAGCACAGATAGCCCATTGTGTAGCCTTGTGCATAACTTCAAACAAACAAATAACAAACAAATCGCCTGAACTTTGAACTATGTCGTTCTTCTTTAAATAGGAGAAATGGTACAGTATTGTTCCATCTAATAGACATTTCTTCTTTAAATGACATTCAACATCATCGTCGATGACATACACACTGACTTTGTCACACACTATCCTGTTATCACACTCTTTCTTTTATAAAGGGCTTTCAGAAATGCTTCCTTTCCTTTTTGATTGGCTTCTCAGAGAGTTTCTTTTTTCATAAATATTATGCATGTTCGTTTAAAGTTAAACACAAAGCTACACAATGGGCTATCTGTGCTTTGCCCACCACGGGTATCGAAACCCGGCTTCTAGCGTTTTAAGTCCGCAGACATACCGCTGTACCACTGGGGGTGGGTGTTATGCATGAATCTTCAAATATAGATAATGTGCACCGCTTCTTAACTGGAGGATATTTCAGATTCAGTAAGCTATGGTCAACGTCCATTTTTATCGTCTCTATGGAACAATATGAGATATGATTAGATATTTGTTATAAGTTATTATTGGTATTTACATTTATAATAGGATTATTTTGAAAACTTTTGGCCTTAAAACCCACAAAACTGAATACGGAGACTAATTGGAATCAAAGATCGGTAAAAATGTTGTCATCTAAAATCCCACAAAACTGAATACGGAGACTAATTGGAATCAAAGATCGGTAAAAATGTTGTCATCTAATTTCCGATGTAAATGTTATCTTTCTTATTGGGTTATTAAAAACAATGGTCTCTGACAAAGAAAAATTGCAAAAAATATCAAGCTAAATCAGCAGTTCTGAGTTTTCCGTATGTAAGCTCAAACCATGGTATAGTTAAATTTAAAATCGAGAGGCTATTCCGTGAAAGAAGTCTTATTGGAATTAATAAAAATATAGCTTAGGGGTTAGCATGCCGGCCTTGGTGATAAGTAGATCTAAGTGGAGTCATGTATGCTTCTAAATGCGTTTCAAACATATAGTTGTTGGAGGGGGGGGGCGTTGTAAGTGGGATAGTCAATCCCACTATTCTGTTAGGATTAAATACATAGACGATGGTTACTGCAAACTGGTTTTCTTCTTACTGTTCAGCATTTCTAAGTTAGGGATGATTATGGCTGAACCTTATGGATGGCTGATCAAGAAGTTTAACTCATGTGTCTTCTAAGTAGCTCTTTAGGCTGAAAGTACCAAATTCTTATTAGAAACATATTATTATGCTATTATGGTGACACAAAATGTCTGTTTCATCAAAACTTATGTTTATTAATGTAATACTAAATATTTGATTAAATTAACTCATAATTGTATAATGAATAATGTTATGCGCAAATAACAATAAAAGCCAGTGACTCCCGTAGGACAAAAATGAGGGGAATGGTAGTTGAGGCTGAATTATTTTATTATGAAACTAAAGAAAGTACCCAGCTTCGCTCGGGTTATTAGGTTGATTTGTTCTAGATGACTATGTCAATGTATGTATTCTAAACACATTTTGGGAAAAAAGTATAACGTATATACTTTTGTTGTTCCTTGACGGGATGTGGCATGTTTATTAAGGTAACCTTCCTTCTGACTTATCTTTCGATTTTAAACTTAAATAACAAAAAACAAATAATTAAAAACAAACCTCCTTAATTGACGAAGCCTCTAAATTAGAAAACAACAAACATTTTTTCCAGTTTTGTAGCTTGTACATTTTAATTTATACTTTCAACACAGAGCCTCTTAACAACAATATTAGGTTATACTTTTATTGCTAAGCAGCATGATATATAAAAGCCATTGTTAGAGCGCATAGTTACCAAAACGTACTGGCTTATATATATATATATATATTAAAAGTTGTCATCTAAGGAACACTTCTTTTCTATATGGTTTTTCACTTGCTTGCCTCATTAAAAAGATGCGCACGCGTACGTAGATAAGATAAGTAATAATACCTAGGTGCACACCCTCAGGGTACACATAGTATGGGAGTAAGATTTCAGGTTTCTTGGTTCTTTCCTCTTGGAGCTATGGTGGTCACACACACACACACACACACACACAAACACACAGATCAGCTCTTTTATTACTATAGATTAATCAAGATGTTTGATTTTTTTATTCGAAAAAAATGTTCGCGTTATAGGAACACCGCGAATTGATTACAAAACTCATCGTTGACTATAATTTGAGATTCTTGCATAATTTTCATTATTCATATCACTATGAAATTTATAAAACAAACAATTAGTAACAGTTTTATACATTTAACTGTTTATTAATATACGAAATTACACACTTTGAGTAGAAATATTTTCAACAAGGTCCACAGTAGATTAATTTGTAATTTTAGAAACTATAGTGTTTGACAGGTAAAGTAAGAAGACGAAAGGAAATTGCCAATGATAATAATAATAATTGCCTGGGAGCGCTGATCATGAAATATGCATAATGCAAACTGTATAAAGTAAGCGTAAAACATACCATAATTCATTCTGCCTTCTGAAATGACACCCTAACATGTTGTCTGCTTCTGTATGTTATAATTACTCTTTCAAAGCATTACTAAAGAGAACCTTATAAAATCAATCACAACAAAACTGGTGCAGCAATACGATTCTATTGACATGACATTGGTGAACGAGGAGGATCACGTAGCAATGATTCTTATTGGAAGATGATAAAAAAATGGGCAAACATCACTTGGCTGAAACACATAGTAACGCACTACAAAAACCGTTGTATCGGCAGTTAGAGGAATGGCGATTATTAATGTCGAAGAAAATCCTCAAGATGAATGTAATATCAGTCAAGCTTCCAAGCACATTAGACTTCTGTAATCAACAATATGATATGTCATAAGTGGCACATTGAATATATACCTCTACAGGTTATACATCACCCTTGAAGTGCTACCAGGAGATGCACATGGATGGTTAGACTTTGCACTCTGATTTCAGGCTTGAGTATAAATCAACTACGCTTGTCTAGACAATACCTTATGAACTAATGAGGCTTTTTTTCCCCTCTAAGGCCAGGTCAACACCTGCAACTGGGCAATTTGAGGTTAAACAATCC
The DNA here is from genome assembly GCF_000517525.1 of Limulus polyphemus. NCBI lineage: Eukaryota > Metazoa > Arthropoda > Merostomata > Xiphosura > Limulidae > Limulus > Limulus polyphemus. The sequence continues at coordinate 296,014 of NW_013665700.1, read as the reverse complement.
ATTTGACTTTGTACATTGTTGATTACCTGATGAAAGTTAAAATATGAGTTAGATTCAGGAGAGGTTTGTTGTATTTTATCTCATTTCTCTGAGGATACCACAAATGATGGATTTATGACAGCAAATGATACTGATTAATGTTGAAATATAGCATCATTTCTTAACTTCAGGGAAGAAGAAGTTTTGATAAAACAATCTTCAAGCAAGGTGGTCTACATTTCACACTATCAAGACATTCACGGATCGATCTATCAGTAAACATTTTCTACAAGTACACATGTCCAACAGTTTATTTACAGTTTGATTAGAATCTATTTCAACATAAACTACATGAACTGTGCTTCCCACAAGTACTAGACATTTGTATTGCTGATATCATCAAAAGACAAAATTATTGTTTTCAAGTGAACCACGAAAACTTTTTAACATTTACAACAAAAATTGTATTTTTTGTAACTATTTTACGTGTGTGCCCCCCTGTAGCACAGCGGTATGTATGCGGACTTATAACGCCAGAATCGGGTTTTGATACCCGTGGTGGGCAGAGCACAGATAGCCCATTGTGTAGCTTTGTGCTCAATTACAAACAAACAAACAATTAAAATAAATATATAATAACAAATTTGTTACAATTGTCAGGTGAGAATTCAACTCATCTTTTATTTATTTCTAATTTGTGTAAAAAAGTGACAGAATTTCAAAATGACTTTAAAACACTTTCAGTGTTACTTGAATAGAAATCCTGGTTTATTTCCAAAGGCATTGTGAATTGCACATTATGTGCACGCGGGATAATTGGTGAAAACTGATCAGACAGAGAGCAGCCAGCCAAAGCAGTGCTCACCTCAAGATCTAATGTCACTTTTATAGCGTGCACATAGCTTATAATACGAAGCATATTCAGCGGCGTCATATCTGGAACCTTGGACCTTTTGATCAGAACCTCGACACGCTAACGATTATTTCAATGTTAGGCCCACTTTAAAACAAATAAAAAAAACGAATTTAACATATTTGTAAATGTCCAAGAAGCCAATTTTAATTTGATTTTAGCAATGTACCTAAGGCTAAATGAACACTAAATAAATAATTCACAACTACATAAAATAATCTTAGATAATATGCAGGCTGGTTAGATCATTTGAATACACCATGAAGTGTTACCTGACTTGTTAGATTATTATTAAAGCGGTATTTGAAGTATCATTCATTCAATACACACTTACAACCATCGAATATTACAACAAAATTTTTGGATGTTTCATTCAGCTGGACTGTATATGTATATTTAGCTGTAGCTAAAGGGTGAAATTGAGATATTTAAGAAACGAGATGGGCGTTCAATAGAGTGCATACTTCAGCCACACAGAGTTTATCATATTGGGCCCTCAAAAAATACGAAAATGTGTCCGTATGTCCGTCGTTATCCACAGACACGTTCCATTTTTGGCAAGACAATGAAGAATCATATTCTACACATGTTCACCAAGTTTCGTCAAAATCCGATCATTTTTGACTGGGTTATAGAGCAAAAATAGTGTGATGAAAAATCGGTTCCCACGTTAACAGATAGGGATTTTTTTTGGAGTTTCCTGACCTTGCTGTGACCCTCCAGAAACTAAACTCTTCTAAATTAGGTCATATTCCAAATGTATACCAACTTTCGTCCAAATATATTAGCCGTTTTAGAGAAATCTTACTGACAAACACATATATCGGCATTTATTTAAATACTAAATCCAAAGTACAATTTAACTACAAAATTTAAATTTATCAGTTAACTCAATTTCAGTACATTTGAAATTCTAATACGTAACACAATATATAAAACAACAAGTTTTAATGATTTCCTGATGACAGTGTTAGTTCATTAACTATTATATAAATACTAAACACCAGAGATATATAAGAGTACTTTTAGTAATGAACAAACTCAAGAAACCTCAGATTGAATGGGCTCTCTTATTACATGACTAACATGAAGTTACTGTGCGTTATTGTCAGTAAAGGAATAATAGTTTGAAGATTACACTAACAACCTTTTCAAAACTTTCTAATATTATGAAAAATACTTTATTACCTCCGTCACGTTATGTTTTCAACAATGTGTGTATTGTCAATTTATGATATTTGCTAACAAGATTGACACACAAAGTTTTCTTTTTATACAAATACATTTTAATATATACACAACAATGTAGTTCACAATAACAGTTATTACAAATCGTTATTACAAACAATGATTTATAAACAAAAGTTTCACAAATTTACAAGCAATATAAAGTCTTTTTTCAAGTCTGGAACTTCCTTGATATCTTATCGAGAGTTCACGATGAGCGAGTTAATTACAAGTTGTTGTAGGTACGATTCGCGGGGAAGCTAGCTAGATTTGTCCTTTGCCACACACGCTGAGTTTTTCACCGTTGAAGTTAGGTTAATGTTTTCGTAAAAATACTAATGTCCAATCAGATTCCACTAAAGTTAAATGAGTTGTAATGTTCGAACTTTGTAAATGCTCCTGGTGAAATATCTGAAGTTTCCGATTTATAAGCGTTATAGCAATCACAGTTATAGCTTCCGAAGTTTATAGCACACTGACTATAGTGAACTAATAATAGATACTCTTCTTTTGTCGCGTCGCGTTGGTTATATTTATAGTTATGTGGAGGCATTCTACAAATTTCAGTTTTACGTAACAGTACTGTACTACAGTTAAGCATTTACGTATATACATATATTGTTGATTCTTACTCTCAAGAATCTTCTACAACTTTGGAGAATGGGCGGGAGTTTCGCAATACATAATTAACACTATACGCTACGCATGTTTTAAAATATAAACTTTGATATTAAAATAAATGCCCCTCAGTGGCACAGCGGTATGTCTGCGGACTTACAACGCTAGAAACGGGTTTCGATACCCGTGGTGGGCAGAGCACAGATAGCCCATTGTGTAGCTTTGTGCTCAATTACAAACAATTAAAATAAATATATAATAACAAACTTGTTACAATTGTCTGTCGAGAATTCAACTCATCTTTTATTTATTTCTAATTTGTGTAATAGCAGTAAAAATGGTATAACGTTTTTAGGTTTGGGCTGTTTTATTGACTTCGATTTGTTTGATCTAATTATCAAGAGGAATGTGTATAATCTAGGAAATCCATTTTAAACCAAACTAATTAAACTGTTGCCACATTTCTATGAAATTTAAACACATTAAGTCGGTCTTCGTTGATTGTGCTAATGAGTGTTTTACCAAAAAGGAATATATATAGATAATATCAGTTGAAAAAGAGTACGTACTATATAATAGAGATGAAGGTTCAGCTGTAGTCTTTGTGTTTCTATATACGGTGAACTTCTGTGAAAGGTCACTTAAAAAGTTCTGTAAATAATGGAGATCATAATATGACCTATTATAAACATTGACCTATTATGTTTGCAAGTTATTCCTGAGAATGTAGAGGTATCGTCGACACATGTAGAGCGTCTTTTAAATGAGGCCGTTGATAGCCTCAATAAAAATATTTTAATTATATACTAATAAACATTCCATTTTATTTACTTATCCGATATTAACTTCTACACAGGTATCGATCATTCATAACCGTAAAGAGTATATTGTACTTCTTTTATACAAAATAAGTTGCCTCTAGATAAATATTTTTTGAAATCATTATCAGTAATGATATACTTTCCAACTGTAAAACAAACTAGCTGGTAAACCAACAAAAAAGTTTCATTTAAGGTTTCGATTGATGTTGAAAGATATATATAATATAAGTGTGAATGTTTCTCTCTCTGTGGACCTGTTCCTTATGTACGACCACATCTTTAAAGCTTAAAGCTCCAAACTCGGGGTACAGATACAACTTTGTGAGAGGAGTAACGTGGGCTATGTGGCCACGGCCTCAGAGACCGGTTTGAGGCCAAAGTGACCATTATAGCAATGTATAGCAAACAGGACGACCAATTGGTCTCAGATTGAAAAGGCCGGATTTTTTTGGTGTGATCAAGAGGACTATTATTTACGTTTCTTCTCTGTATAAGGACTTCGTCTAATCATTCTATCCATGATCAATTGTGTGTTAAAACGATTTAAGAACTTTGTGGCACCTTCATTTGTGCTCCTTCTCTCCCCCTCTCTTTCTTCTACACATACATTCCTACTCTCTAACCCTCCTTAACTGAAAAATACTGGTGCTTTCTCTCGAACATGCGCGCACACTCTCTGAACTATATAGGCTTGCTTCACTCATATCTTTGGCTTTGCTTGCGTGTACTCGCAAGAATCAGCTATGTGAGGACTTTACTTATATCGCTAGAAACCGGGTTTCAATGCCCGTGGTGGGCAGAGCACAGATAGCCCTTTCTGTAGCTTTGTGCTTAATAACAAACAAACAGGTAACACTTTTTATGCGAATTCCTTAATAGGAAACCAAGACAAGGACTTCAAAGGTACGGATATATTAAAATAGGAAACTGGTCTAAGATCATTTTTTGTTATTCACACGTATCCACAGAATGAGTTTTCGGAAACTATTTGGATTGGTGACTATAAGCATATCTTCTGCTCAGGCTGAAATATTAGATGTGTAATGACCACTACTCGTAGTGTTTATTCTACAAATTTACCAATCAGTTCACAAGATGGTATACATTAGGATTTTACACATAAGTATTGTTTGTTTGTTATGAATTTCACGCAAAGCTACACGATGGTTATCTGCGCTAGCCTTCCTAATTTAGCAGGGAAAGACAAGTAAATCGAGAAGGTAATTTCACAGCTTTCTTGCATAATAAACATAAGTGAACATATCATGCTCTAGCTGTTCTAAGTGAACATAAGAAAGAAGAATGAAATAATTATTTCTTCCGCAATTTTTCATTCTATCAACGGTTCAGTATTTCTCCTATTTGCCACTAGTAATACGTGCTATTGATCGTCTTATTTGCGTAAGATGGCATTTTTATTTACCTGAACTGTTTTGAAGATATCCGTTTATGGTATCAGAAAGCAACTGACGAGTTACAAGTCCTAGTTTGTTGTCTTACACTTGTAATAACTAAATCAAAAATGATTCTGCCTTAATTTGAGGAATTTGGCTTGGTTTGTTTTGAATTTTACGCAAAGCTACACGAGAGCTATCTGCGCTAGCCGTTCTTAATTTAGCAGTGAAAGACTAGAGGGAAGGCAGCTAGTCATCACCACCCACCGCCAACTCTTAGGCTATTCTTTGACCAACGAATAGTGGGATTAACTGTCACACTATAACGACCCCACAGCCGAAAGGGCCAGCATGTTTGGTGGAGTACTTTGGATTCATCAGCTTGTATTTCCTGTGGCGACAGAGGCGATCACGACCTGGTTAATGTCAGTTCAAGACGTCAACAGCACTATAATTATAGGGAGAGGAAAATCAATATAGCAAGATAACAGTGATGTAGACGTGTGTGGATAAACAGCTTTACACATGCACAGAAGGATTTATCGTGAAAACATTTCGGTAACTCATCGACATTTCACAAGAAAAAGCTATTCAGAAAGTAACCGTAATAACAGTGCAAGCTGTATGAGTCATGTTAAAGTACTTATCATTAATAGTGTTTGTTATTACACATCATGATGCTGATTCTGCGTCTTCTCTGAGCTAACTGTGCATCTAAGTATATACATACCCGTTGGTATCGCACGTTTAGTAGACTTGCAACTAAACAAAGTTTATCCTATTACAGAGTTACATAGCAAGAGTGTTATCTAGAAGAAGAAATATACATCATGTCATTAATTGTTAGATCTAATTTGAACTAAACTCTCTGAACATCAGCTATTATATAGCTAGTAATTTCAAAAACAGTTTTATTCCAAAAGCATTCAAAGTACGAAATATTAGCGTTTTCAAGAGAGGAATATTTATAACTCTGAATGGTATTATTAAAGCAAAGCGGGCCCGGTATGGCCAGATAGTTAGGGCGCTTAACTCGCAATCTGAGGGTCGTGGGCTCGAATCCCCGTCACACTAAACATGCTTGCTCTTTTAGCCGTGAGGGCGTTATATTGTGACGGTCAATCCCACTATTCGTTAGTAAAAGCGTTAGCGGGGGATGGTGATGACTAGCCGTCTTCCCTCTAGACATTCACTGCTAAATTAGGGACGGCTAGCGCAGATAACCATCGTGTAGCTTTTGCGTGAAATTCAAAACAAGCCAAAGTATGCGCGATTCCATCATGGAAAAATAAACTATCCACTGGCGGAGAAAGGTAGGGGAGACAGGAGTACAGTGAATAACTGGATAGTTCTAGCGACATACTGGAGAGGATTATATGATGATGTCATAATTTTATGCTAATAGATAAGCCTAAAAATAACAGATCGCAGCTAGTCTTGAAAAGGTGGAAAAAATGTGTTTTTATCAACAAGTAAATTTTTTACTTGAATTAATTTTTTTCATATTTAAAAGGTACTATAGGATACTAAACTGATGTTAAGACCATTGGATCGGTCATATATTAGATAATTAATGGCCATGTGTAAGATTTATTATTGTACGTACCTTGAAAAATAAAGATATTTATATCACATGGCCAAGCTTGTGGAATACTTAAAATTTAAATCCGTCCTTTACTTTTCAGGAAATAATGTATTTCTTTTTTAAACTATCGTAAAACTCATTCTATAAATCAATCGCCCAATTAGAAAAATAAATAGGTCTAAGCTGGAATCTATCCTGCCTTTTAAAAATCTTAAACTTGTGTTATTTCGTCCTAGTATCTTCAAAATAGTGTACTAAGAAATGAGAGACGTCCATCCTATCGATCCTCGAGATAACCATGTAAACTTCAATGACATCAACTCTTACCCATCTTTTCTCATGAGAAAATAAACATAGAGAACTTAACTTATCCCTATTATATAGCTCTTCCATCCTGATATCGTACTAGCAGCCCTCTTGTGAACCCTTTCCCGTACTTTAGTATCCTTTCTTAGATAAGGTGGCCAAAACTAACAGTGTTACAAGTGAGGCCTAACAAGCAATTTGTATAAAGAGATAATTAGCCCTTTTGATTCGTAATCAATATGCCTATAAATACACCCTAATATTCTATTGGTTTTACGACAAGCAACTATTTATAGACTGACGGAGGCCTAGAACATTCTACACATACGAGATATTATGATACAATGATACTCAATCAAAACAACGAGGAAAGCTTTGAAGGTTCTAGTAACATGACGCAATAGTACAACAAGCGCCAATTCACAACATTTACTATACAACGTACGAATCGTACACAGTTACGTCAACAAACTTGCTATAAGTTATCGCTTCTAAAAATAAGTAAATTTAACACTCATATCGAATTTAAATTGAAACCGTCGTGCGTACTTAACACGTGTAGAGTTAAAAGAAGAGTATCATATGTAAACGTTTATTTAGAACAACACTGACCTAGGCCATACAAATGGAACGCATACTATATAAGTCCCGAAATAGCACTCTTTCAATGTTTCAAGAATCGAAGATTGGAGGGTTTCAATGATGGTAACATTTCATTTATTTGAGGAGAATTGATGAACTTTGAACAAGAAGAAATACAAAATATACATACATTGTAAAAATAAAGATAACTAAATGTGGCAGGCAGCGAACTTCAAAATTAAGCCTCTTTTTCGACTTCATGAAACGGACTAAAAAGGTTCTTGACATGGTGGTGAATAAGTTACTCAAGTGAACAAAGCAGGACATTCGCGTACAAAATGTAGTTCAAGTAAATAAGAGAAAGCTATTTCGATATATAGTTAGATATTGACTGTGTGATTGTGAGTTTAGCCAAAAAGAGTATATAGTAGCGTTTGTTTTTAAGTGGAATTATCACAAATTATATTGTGACAACAAATTAGAGAAGAATAGTTTTTCTTGTCAATTATGTTCTAAAGTAATTGAACCAACCTGTGTGGACAAGAAGAGACAATTATTTAAAATTCTGGATACAACTGTGATAACCAGCAGTGTAACGAACATTTGTAACAGGTTTGACTTATTTTAATGTATTATTTTAAACAAGTGGATTGTGTGTTTTTTATTTTTCATTGAATTTATCGCTAACAAGTCACAGACACCTACTGTGAATAACTTGACAACATGAAACATTACATAAATAACTTATCATATTCAACAGTGGCTCTCATAAAAAAAACAGATATTCATGGGGCCACATAATTTGCACTTTTTTTTAAATGATTATATTATTATTTTTTCTTTTTACCAAAGGTAAAACTGAACATATAATTTATGACGAAGATTTCTTTAAATGTTTACGCATCATGAAAAATTCTCAGCAATTTATGAGTAGGAAACGTTTAGAATAAATTTTTTTTAATGTGTCAGTTGTTGAAATGGTGTCATTTTCTTTTCATGTGAAACTTATTTAAATACGAAATGTCAACGTATCCAACCCACGAGCGTAGTGGTGTATAAGCTCAGTAGTCTACACGTGAAGGTCCTTTAGGTTATAGGTTATCTTACAATTGGCTAATGCTCATTATTATGTCTTCTTTACATCCTTATGTCTATCTGCATGTTTATTAATATGTTTTTCTGTCCATTATTTCATTCATTTGAATGTTTGTCTCGCCTTTTACATCAACATCTTCTATCTTCAGTAGATAGTGGAGCAATTGGGTTTAGAAGAAATGGTAAGAGACTGAGTTTCACACTTGCATATACATAAAGTACCCGTTGTTTGAGATAAACGAGAGAATAGTTGTATAATCTGTTAGTTATAATAATTTGTTCCTATCTCTTTACAGCATCTGATGGTGGTGATGGTGTGGAGTATTTGTATATGCAGTTGCTTAACAAGTTCGGCATTGGTATTCCAAATAAATTATACATTGCATACAATCACCTTCTATATCTGAATATATATATATAATGAAATTATAAAGATACGCAGAAAAATGAATTATTAAATAGCAACAAATAAATAAATCAGCGGTACGTTTCAGGGATTATAACTTTAAAATGAGGATTTGATATTTGTATTGGTTGTGCACAACCCAGTAGCCCATTGTGTAGCTATGTGCTTAACAACGGCAGAAAATATTATTATTTTGGTAGGTGGTGGGGTATCTCATCAGATCCGAAACTTTGGAGACCTAAAAGTGGGGTAGGCTGCTGTGTAGGACGTAATTCAAGGATAATTTTTCTGTGCTGTTTTCGTTGATCCGAGTAGTCGTTTAAGTGTTTCTATCCTACCAAAGCGCGCTATGGTCATGCTATTTCGTAATTATTTTGGTGGTCCTCTTTCAGCAGTAAGATTGAGGGATTATAACTTTAAAATGAGGATTCGATACTTGTATTGGTTGTGCACAACCCAATAGCCCATTGTGCAGCTATGTGCTTAACAAGATCTCTAAATCAACAGCAGAAAATATTATTATTTTGGTAGGTAATGGGGTATCCCATCAAATTCGAAACTCTGGAAGCCTAAAAGTGTGGTAGGTTGCTGTGTAGGACGTGATCCAGGGATAATTTTCGTGCTGTTTTCTTTGATCCGAGTAGTCGTTAAAGTCTTTCTATCCTACCAAAGTGCGCTATGGTCATGCTTGTAATTATTTTGGTGGTCCTCTTTCGTCTTATCCTTGTAATGTTCTTGCATTTCTCTCAGAAAGTCTTTATTCGCCGTTTCTTAGCTAATCTAGAATCGTTCTCCTCCTTCGCATCGTCGAGATTCACACTAAGCCCAATCGTCTTAGCCCTCTTCGTCATTTTGGAGTAAGATACGTCCATAAATTTATCGATCCTATACATAGATGTCCTTCTCTTTGAGACCTTGACAGCACCTCCTCCGCCAAAGCTTCTCTAACCTCTTTTTACTGCTACCTTTTTGAGCAAGCTGCGTTCCATCGTGGTCACATACATACTTATTACTCTTGTAACACCTCGGACATTTTGTACTATCAAATTTGCAGGTTAGCTTAGAATCCGACAAGGACAAATATACAGAGATTCTGGCTCATTGTTTCAGCGATTTTTTACAGGTTTCACAAGAAGTTCTGAAACTGTGAGAGTTCCATAGATAATATACTAAAACAATGCCATTACTACTGTCTGGATCAAGATAAAAAAATAACCAAATTCTACAGACAAAAACCAATCATAACTTCTTTGGATGATATCCAATTATAGATCGGCATACATCTTTGGATTCATCATAAAGTAATGCATATTCCTGCAGGTTTGAAGAGAAAAAACTAAATGCTCATCGGCCGTTGAGTCATAGATTGCTTGTTAAGAACAACAAATCAATCAAACAAACATACAAGCAAAACGAAAGCTGCTATCTTGGCAACAGGTACAAATGCAAATTATACGAATTTTCTAACATGTTAGTAACAAGAAAGTCAGACAAACAGTGAGGAAAACAAATCCAAAATTTAGGGGGCTCATGTATCGGACTATTTTTTGGATGAATCTTTCTGTCTATATCAAGCGTGTGATTCAACTGTGTTACTTTGCATTTACGATGTTTAGAAGTACTTGCCAAACATTCCTGCAACCTACCAATTGATTCAAGGTATCCTATAACACCTCTTTGTTCTTAATACACATACAAATACCCAATAGTTCAATGTCATCATCTAACTTTAATAATTATTTCCTACTATCAATATCACTAACATAAATAAGAAAAATAGAGCAAAGGCCCAAGCACTGCTTCACTAGTAACAAAAGTCCAATATGATTGGACTCCATTAATAGCTATCTTTTGCTTTCATCCATCCAACTACTATATATTCTAATTAACCAGCCTTTACCCAAACAGTAACGTGATAAAGAAAGACTATTGTGACAGTCCAAAGGTTGATTCCAATTCATTTGTTTGCTTGTTTGTAGTTAAGCACAAAGTTACAACCACGGGTATCGAAAGCCGGTCTCTAGCGTTGTAATTCCGCAGACATATACCGCTGTGTCACTGGGGGGCATTCCAATTCATAAACATTTTGGAATTTCTAAAAGATCACCATTGAACAGTTTTTAGTAGCTATAGAACAGCCACGCTGATCTTAAGTTAACTAAAACACCAGTAGCTGTTCTTGAATGTTTGTCATATATTACTCAAGGAATACTATTTATTTCTTGAGACGCTTAAACACTTAAAACTATATGCGGGACAGTTATCAATAGACACACTTCAATGTTTAAACTGAAAAAAAACAAAAACATAATGAACAGTAGGACACTTTTACAGAAGACAATAGAAGACATTATAATGTAATAATATAATGTGTTTAATGCATTACACCAGGCGGCATGGCTCATAACCTAAACAATGAAGAAAGGAGTAACAGACGCAAACAAAGAAAAGTATATATGCACGTACATTCGCATACACACACACACACAAAACACATGCAAAAGAATATAGATAATATCAGACAATCGAATGATCTAGAATAAATTGTATTTACTTACTTATAATGCCTGTTACTGAATAAAATACAGCGTTTATTTCCATCTTCTTACAGAGATCAACCGTATTTAAAAGTGTTGTAAATAAAGGGTACGTAATCAAGTTTTTCAATGGCGATATCAACCTTGAATTTCATCACCATTGCTGTCTTTAGGTAAGTCTTGAGAAGCGCTATATATGGTAGCAGAAGAAAAAAAAAACATTACAGTCCAACCTCATAATGGGTACCCTGTACTCTTGATAAAACACATATAAAAAGTAAATATTAAGAATAATCAGGGAAAAAAATTTCCAAACACACATTCATATTCTTTTATGTCATAGGTCTCTCTGAAAAGATACAAAAAATATACACCACAAATTATAAGAGTACTCAAAATCCATAACACAGTATGATCGGAAGTAAGTACACATCAAATCATATAAAAATCTAATTACAATATCTCTTGAAAATGTGGAATCCAATATACTGAAGGAACAAAAACACCAAAAAGGCAGAATTATAGAGCATAATAAATATATTAGACTCTGTTATTACGATCCATCTGCAATAGTATCTCATGTGGAATCCAATATACTAGAAGAAACAAAAACACAAAAAAAGGCAGAATTAATGAGCATAATAAATATACAAGACTCTGTTATTACAATCCATCTGCAATAGTATCTCATGTCAATAAAAATATCACGTAAAAAATGGAAAAATACTACATACGAGAAAAAAGAAAGTTAAAAGAAGCATTTTACTTCCACCTTACTGATAACACTCAATCATTCTAGCACAGAAGTCAGTAAAACGAAGCATATCTTCAAGTATTTAGTTGATTCATTTACGAATCAGAGATAGATGGAGTTGATATCACATCTATTTTGCTAATAACAAGACTTTCCTGACGAAGGTAATAGATTAGCAGCTATATGTAGGATGTGAACTAATTATTAATTGGACTTGGGTAATCTTATAAGTTACTAGGCATAACAAATAAGATATATATTATTTAAGTGCTAGCAGATGGCTGAGTGACGTATTTGATAATTATAGACTTAGAATATTTTCAGCCAAGTGGTTTATGTAACTACTACTAGATGCCAGTAGTTTTCCTAAAAATATTGATAAATAAATATAAAATTTGTAGTCAACCCAATACGGTTGTTTAATGGGCCATCTACAACCGTATTTTGTCATCCCATGTGTTATTTCAATAGGAAAATTTGATTGCGTTTGTTTTTAAGCAAAGCATACTGACTACACTGCATTGTTTGCAAAAATGTCTGGGTTTCGATGCAATGGGTGCATCCAGCACAAGAGAGCACTCAGGTTCATTAAATAACCGCAGGAAGTTTTTCCGCTGTATGACACTCTTCCTTGTCCTTTTACTGAGTGAAAGAAAAGACCGCTACCTAATTGAGCGCTTTTTGACAACTGTCATTTTTACAAGAAGAGTCAAAGGGGAGATATTAAATTCAGCTCAGGCCATCCAGTGGCACAACGGTGTGTTTGCAGACTTACAACGCTTAAAACCGGGTTTCGATATCCGTGGTGGGCAGAGCACAAATAGCCCATTGGGTAGCTTTGTGCTGAACTCCACACTAACAAACAAACAATTCAGTTCAGTTCAATTCAAATCAATTTATTCGACGTGTTACATTAAAATCATGCACGTATATAATAGCGACATGATAAAATAAATATATAAACCGAACAACAACAACAAATATATACTCAAATAATTTCCTCTTTAAAATTTTTTTTTCAATAAATCGACCGAGGAAATCCTGTTTCTTTCCTGAAAATTCCTCGCAAAAAGAAGCATTTTTGTTCTTAATAATTTTCTTTTTTTCAGATTGACTGTTCAGCACATACTAAGACTGACAGATCGATGTTGATATTCATATGAAATTTTAGGAAATGCAAAAAAAATAATAATTTTCCTGTAATGTACATTTGAACATAAGCATTTTGATATATCATATTTTTTCTATGATTAACCGTTCAGGAGATATAGAAGATGACAGATAGACATTTGGCTATTATTTATATCGATTACTATACACGTAGGTATGTTACATCAACATTTAAAGATTTTTGACATCAGATAAAAAGACACTGATATTACTATTCACTTGTTTACTGTCAAGGAAAACGACTTTGTTTGTTACTTTAATAGCGAAAACCTAACATCTCGTCCAGAAAAATGAACCTAATTCTTACACCTTCAATTAAAATCGTCCAATGTCCTTGCAAAACAAAAAGTGATCCGTTTTGTCTTACCAAAATTATTCTCTGTTCATAAAAGAATTTGTTTCTGAGTAAAACAAGGTCCTTCTGATTTATAGTTAAGAATGTTGTGGGCTCTATAGGATTGAGGGATTAGCGTGCTCGGACTGTGAATCCAAGAGTTTGTGGTTCTGGACACGTTGCTGCACACATACTCAACACTTTGGAGTAATGAATATAATATAAGAGAGAGAAGGTCAAATATCACTCTAGATATTAGGCCAGTCAGTAGTAGCCCAAGAGTGTGCGTTGGGTCCTGCTGACTAGCTGCCTTCCCTCAAGTCTATCTCTTTAAAACTAGGGACGACTATGTTCAAATAGCTCTTTGTTGTAAGTAAGTCTGCATTTTATGGATTTAATCAGTTCCTTGTTAGAGAAACCAACTGTAAACCGTATTTCTGAACATGTAAAATGTAGTGAACAAGGGAATACAAACGACAGAGTCATAATAGAGGATTACATTAATACCCACGGATTACTATACAGTTAAACATGTTATAACTAAATATAGCGAGAAAACAAAGACATTACTTCAATATATATATATTGAAAGCCTGTGTTCCACACTTAAAAAGGATCATGATTAGTTTTCGTATCTCAAATACCTGATAAGATGTTTTAATGAATAACTGACCTCATATAAGATTAATGAAATTTCTTTTTTTTTTATACCTGATCATTATATCCTCGTTGTTGAATGATGAGACACACACATATATCATATCTTTACATTATTACTCTCTTCCATTGTTTTTGTATAAAGCTATTCAATTGTTCGCTGTATCAATTTTGGAACATTCTAGTGTGAAGTAATTAAGTCTGTGACAGAACTAACACAGACGATTTTTTAAATAAGTTCATTAATAAAAAAAGCACTTTGCTTTGAGTTTCTCCATATGTGTCATATATATATTTGATACTTGCTCAGGATACTTAGCTGTTATGCCCGAGATATTTCAAGTTTTATGAAGTGCTTTATTTATAATATAATATTAGGTTAAATGTATATCGTGTTTCTAGTCGGAATAATTATCAAACGGATCTTTTTTAGGTTGAGTAGCCGTTATTTATAGAACCAGCTTTGCACCTTTTATATTTAGTTTTCAACTTTAAGACCTGTTCATATCTTTAAAAAAATCACTCGTCCGAACTAGTTTAATTCTTGTGGATTGTGGAAGATATAGTTTATCTGGAGTCGCTTCGTTTATCAAGTTTTTTTCTGTTTATCTCGAGTCGCTTCGTTTATCACGTATTTTTTTCTTCTTTTCTTGCGCTTATTACCCCCCAGTGGCACAGCGGTATGTCTGCGGACTTACAACGCTAGAATCCAGGTTTCGATACCCGTGGTGGACAGAGCACAGATAGTCCTTGTGTAGCTTTGTGCTTTGTAGCTGTTTTCCTTCTAGTCTGTCACTGCTAAATTAGGGATAGCTAGCACAGATAGTCCTCGAGTAGCTTTGCGCGATATTCAAACCAAACAAATACCTACATGGATGATTTTATTGTACCATGTTGAATATCTGATACGAATTGAATATCTTCCTTTTGGCACTTCATTTAGAAATGACAACTGTGAAAAAGCACTCACTTCCGTAGCGGTTTTTCCTTGCACTCAGTGAAATAGCAAGGAATGGTGGCATACAGCGCCAAAAATCTCCGCAGCTACTTAGCAAGCCTGAACGCTCTAATGTACTAGTTTCACCCACTGCATCGAAACCCAGACATTTTTGGCAACAATGCATGTATTCATTCTCCTTTACCTTAAAACAAACGTAATGCAATTTTCGTTATTGAAATAACACATCGGATAACAGAATACGTTTAAGCGGCCCACTAGACATATCAGTCTGATACAGGGGATTGGACTGACTGCACATTTTATATTTATTCATCACTATTTTTAGAAAAATAATTACCATTGAATTATTTTAACGGGCATCTGGTAGTAGTTACATAACCAACTTGGTTGAAAATATTCTTAGTCACTCAATCAAAATGTACAGAGTGGTCCAAATGTTCTGCATTAATGTCGGTAGTTCTTATTGTGGCAAATAACACTAAAACATCATTGTAGGTGTTCTTCGTGACCAATCAAATAATGCATGTTTATATTAATGCAGAACTAATGTTAGGTGCTATGCACGTTCAACATTTTTTTTTTTTTTTGATATACCGTTCTTATCACCACGCTAAAAGTAAGAGCATTTAGTTACGTTTGTGTTCTGTAATCTATTTGGAAAGAGAGATGTCGGTTGTTGTGTACGACTGTAATTCATTTATTCTTCCGTCTGAGCTGTTCTTACCCGACAGATGGAACTACCCCTTTCCCTCCCTTTTTCCCCATCTTTAGCGAGACAAGCTACTCTGTTGAATTTAACTGCATTTACGGAATCCACCGAACTGAGTTGTAGATAAAACTTATTTTTATATGTATTAACCGAAATGTAAAGTAAGTTTTGTTTGTTCTTTCCAGTTTCAAGGCAAGCTCTCTTAACATAAACAAAATATTGAATTATTTCTTTGTCGGGTAAACTTATAACAGTGTTGTATGTTGTTACAAAAAAACAAACCTGTGGTTTTGTTTATAAACGAAAACAACTTTGAAGTTAAACCGTAAATCTATGTAATTCATATTACAGATATAGGAAAAATGTTTAGAAATAGGAAGAATGTTTATTACTTGAAACACGATATAAATTAAGTCTTTGGTTGATGTTAGGTGTTGAAAGATGTTTTCAGATTATTAAATTTAGTGATATCTTGCTGTTTTTCCTCATAGTTCTTCAAACAAATTACACTGGAAATATTTTTCACAAGCCGTTTTTAACTGTTTAACGTTTTGTGGCATGCCATACAAATATAAAGATTAATACTAATTATCCAGTGATAAAGTAAAGAAAGATACACAAACTACGGACGGTGAGGATAATACTAAGGCCCGGCATGGCCAGGTTGTTAGGGCGTTTGACTTGTAACCTGAGTGTCGCGGATTCAAATCCTCGTCCCACCAAACATGTTCGCCTTTACAGTTTTGGAGGCGTTATAATGTGACGGTCAATCTCTCTATTCGATGGTAAAAGGGTAGCCCAAGAGTTGGCGGTGGGTGGTGATGACTAGCTGTCTTCCCTCTAATCCTTTACTGCTAAATTAGGGACGGCAGTAAGTTTACGGACTTACAACGCTAAAATTCGATTTTTTGTGGTGGTCAAATTGTAGATAACCTGTTGTGTAAGTTTGTGCTTATACAACCAACAAACAAACCTGTTTGTTGCTAAGCACAAAACTACACATTGCAGTGTCAATCCCTGAATTTTAGCATTTAATTTTGTATTGAGTTTTGTTTACTTTATAATTTTTGTTTGTAATTCACAGTTATCTCTACATTTTGGTTATTTCATTAAGCCTTTCTTTTCCTCTTTAATATTTTGCATTACTTATGAGTGATATTATTTTGTTACTCTTTGTTTTTTCGTGTAGGTGTCGTGTGTGTCACCAAAGGGAACTGATTACAGTACTTTGTGACACAGCTATATTTAGCATGTATTGTTTCATTTTAAATTTTAGGGTGAGATAAAAAATAGTATGTTGTAATGACTGAAAAAAGACATTAATTTCACTCTTGTATAGCTAGTTTAGAAAATATCTATAGTGAGATATATTCAGGTAAATTGTCTAACATTTATGCATTTGTTCTGCTTGTTTTAAAGCATTCTTGTTAACCGAATGTCAAACAGTCATAAACAGATACTTATCCTTTTACGCACTTAAGATTTGCACATGTCAAATGCTGGTAACTTATATCACTTTGGCCCTGTGTCTACCCCCTTAGGAATAGTGAACCAGGCCTTGTAGTAGGGAAAAATACTTAATATTTATGCTTGCTCATCTATTTTAGCATAAATATTCCCAACATTAATTTTAGATTGTTTACATATACGTGTTTACTTTCTATACCTATATATTTTCTATTAATTTACAACAACTGTTTGTGACACTTTGGTTATTTTAATATTTTTACATTGAAATGTATATTACAAACAATAAATAACAGTGTAACCGCACTTTGCAGTTCAAAGGTAGTCTCTCTGAGCCCTTTGAAATACGCAGTGGCGTCAAACAAGACTGTGTGCTCGCCCCCACTATTTTTGGGATCTTCTTCGCCCTCCTCCTGAGATATGCATTCGGTTCAGCACAAGAAGGGATATATCTTCGGACTAGATCAGATGGTAGACTCTTCAATCTTGCCCGCCTGAATGCGAGGACAAAGGTTCGTGAAGTACTCGTTAGGGACATGCTGTTTGATGACGACGCTGCAGTTGCGACTCACACCGAACGGGAACTGCAACTGCTGATGGACCGCTTCTCGCAGGCCTGCCAAGAATTCGGACTAACCATCAGCCTGAAGGAGACAAATGTCCTGAGCCAGAACACACCGGCACCACCAGTCCTCAATATCGATGACTATGAGCTCGATGTCGTTCACCAGTTTATCTACCATTACTGACAGCCTCTCGTTTGATGCTGAGATCGACAGGAGGATTGGAAAGGCAACCACGATCCTTGCTCGCCTTACGCCGAGAGTGTGGACAAACTCTAAGCTGACCGTGAAGACGAAGATGTCTGTGTACAGCGCCTGTGTCCTCGGCACCCTTCTATATGGCAGCGAGACGTGGACTACTTATGCTCGCCAAAAGAAAACACAGAATACCTTCCACCTCAGAAGCCTGCGACGCATACTTGGTATCTCCTGGCAAGACAAGGTAACTAACATCGATGCCTTGTCTCGTACGAACCAATCTACCATGTAAACTCTGTTACGACAGCGCCGGTTGCGCTGGATAGGCCACGTGCGCCGTATGAAGGATGGCCGAATCCCAAAAGACATCCTCTTGGAGAGCTTGCCGAAGGACAGAGAGGCATCGGCCGCCGCAGCTGAGATACAAGGATATTTGCAAAAGAGACATGAAGGTGCTAAACATCAACACCGAAACTTGGGAGGACCTCGCTGCCGATCGCGCCGACTGGAGAAACACTCTCCATAAACAGCTGAAGATTAGTGAAGAGGAACTGATGGTGGCGGCAGAAGAGAAGCGAGCGCATCTAAAGGAACAGGCAGCCAACAGACCAGCGTTAACGCACATATGTGACCTCTGCAACCGGGACTGTCACTCTCGTGTCGGTCTCCTTAGTCACAAGAGACGCTACTCTAGACGAGCGATCAACATGAGCTAACAATGGACGGATGCTCATCCATGGTCAAACCTGGCCAAAGGAGGCCTACAAAAAAAACACACACACAAAAAAAACGCACAACAAAGTTTGATTTGTTGCAAAAACTTTGAAAAAAACCTCTGAACTTTTTATGTACACCCAAGGGTTCATGGTAGGTTATTTTTCGTTTTTCTTAATTCCTCTTATATTTCTACAATTATTTCTAGTATAAAAGCTTTAGCCTACATATATACTCATTTTTCGTTTTAAAGTATCGTTAGTAGAGAGGGTTCCTAACCATGAGCACTCGAATCACAATATGCTGTTCGCGAGTTCGAATCCAGTCTTCAGCTTGGGGGACGTTCAATCTAACTATTTGTTGGTAAAGAGTACCCCAAGAGTTGGCGGTCGGTGGTGTTGACTAGCTGTTTACTCTGTCTACAACATTCCATCTTCCAAATAACACATAGTTAACATTCCTATATTTAAAATACACGAGTGATCTTTTGTACGTTTTAACTAATTAAAACTAACAAACAATAGTGTCAGAAAACCTAACCTATCATGAATATAATGATGACATTTTAATATTCGAAATAAAATTCAATAATATGTGCTACTTAAACGAACTTTTTCATAGCTGTAAGCTACTGTGTATTCAGTAAGAAGAAACTTTCATATTTCGATAAAAAAACGAAGGATTCCGTCAAAGACTAGATGTGATATTACATTAATTTATTTCCGCATCCTATTACTATTTATTAATGGTAAGTAAGAAACTTCGTAAGTTGCAACCATTGACAAGTAGGAAAACAATATTGAGTATTACAGCGCATAACAATCCCACTTAAAGAAATATCATAATCCTACTGGTGCAGAAAGTTTGTTTTTTGAAATATGAACTAGAAGTGAGCTTGAGGTGTAAGTGTGATAGGGAAAATATATTTAGTGACGTCATGTGTTTCTATGGTGACCAACTATTATAACATCCACAGAAGTCTTTAAATTAGTTATTCCCATCACCCAAAAAAATCTTACAGAAGGTGGAGACACTACAAGGAAAAAAAAAAACATAGCTGGTGACTCCAGGACAAATAAGCAAAGCGAAAACGTACGTACTGGTTTTGGGGCTTGTGAACAAATAAAAAGAACTAAATAAATAATGTAATAGTTGAACGTATAAATAAGACTAGAAAAAAAAGAAGATATGGTTTAATTTTGGGGGAAACTTTCTACAAAGAAAGAAGTGTTTTTGTTTTAAAACATACGCCTAGAAAGCATTCTACAAAAAAAGTTTTTTTCTTTAAAAACATATGCCTAGAAAGCTTTCTACAAAGAAAGAAGTGTTTCTGTTTTAAAACATACGCCTAGAAAGCATTCTACAAAAAAAGTGTTTTTTTTTAAAAACATATGCCTAGAAAGCTTTCTACAACAAAGAAGTGCTTTTGTTTTAAAAAATACGCCAGCAAAGAAAAACTGCTATTTTACTTCGTAAGCGTTCTTTAAGTTGATATGTTATTTATGCTTTAGTAACGTTATTCGAATTGCATAAGATAGGTAATATCCTGTCTTTTGCAAGTAATTTTTTCACTGGTTTTAATCTGTTGGAAAAAAAAACCAACGGCGTTGTATTTTTCATGAAATGCAAGTCTGATAATAACATTTATTACAAGAGCAACATCTGTATTACAAATGGCGAGTAATAATTTTCAGCATCAGCTTTCATATATATATTTGAGATATCTGCCTTCCGATAATATTTTGGTTTAGCAGGTTTCTTTTACAGTGACCTATTTATGATGTTATTCTGTGTGTTTTCTAAGGATAATGAGTATTATAATGTTATTATTCTTAACTTTATTTAACGCAAACTGGAGTTTATTTCGAGACATTTTTATAAACGTAAATAAAATAACGTAATGCAACTTTATTATCTTAATATTTCGTTATTACAGCTTCGTCAGGAGCTGTCGATTTCCTACCAGTTTACTAATCACTGGTAGCTAGCTAGTCGACAGCTCCTGACGAAGCTGTAATAGCGAAATATTGAGATAATGGTTTGGCTTGTTTGAATTTTCGCGCAAAGCTACACCAGAGCTATCTGCGCTAGCCTCCCTAATTTAACAGTGTAAGACAAGAGCTTGTCATCACCACCCACCTCCAAAGAATAGTGGAATTGACCGTCACATTATAACGTCCCCACGGCTGAAACAGCGAGCATGTTTTATTGCGAGTCAAGCACCCTGACCACCTGACCATGCAGGACCTTATTGAGGAGATATAAGTCGTTATTTTATTTAGTATTATAATATGCTCATATAATTTGCATTAAACGGTATTATATAAGTCATATACCTAGACCCTAGCTGTAATAAGCTTGTTCATTGTTTTGCATGCCCATTGTGGTTAAATGATGTAAAAATGTTGGAAGAATGAGCATTGCCAATTTACTAATTAGAATAATTCTGAAAACATGTAGAAGCTGAAATGTATCTGGCTAAGCTATACGCTGTATTATTGCTGTTTTTGATATTTCAATAGAAGTTCAACAATTTATTATGGTATACTTAACTGCTAACAAAATCACTGAGATAATTTCCACTCCAATCGTACTAACAGCAGTTCGTTAGCTTCGAGTTAATTGCAACAATATTTGTCAGTAATTCTAGAAATGATTATCCTCACGACAACGCTTTGTGCAAAGGCTTTTCATTATGTTCGGAGGGGTTGCTAAAAGAAAACCGCTGCTGATACCTATGAACAAAGGTCATTGTCTTGACTGGTGCATCATGTTGATTGAGAGACACCTTGTATATTAATTGGACTTCTTTGATGAGTCAACTTTTTTGAACACTCCATAGATCAAGAAAGAAAATTAAAAGGGTCTCTTAATCTATTATGTTTAGAGCCAACAATCAAACACACAAGTTTTAGAGTCACAGTTTATATAAGCATTTGCTGTGGTGGCAAAACGATTCTTGTATTCGTTCTTGGTTATTTCAGTTCCATAGGATACATGCTTATTCTACAAGACAACCTCTTAAGCACCTATATATCAAGAAATAAAATTAAAAGAGTATTTTAACCTGTTAAGTTTAGACCAACGATCAAACACACAAGTTTTAGAGTCATAGTTTATACAAGCATTTGCTACGGTGGCAAAACGATTCTTGTATTCGTTCTTGGTTATTTGAGTTCCATAGGATACATGCCTTTTTTACAGGAAAATCTCTTGCCTTGCTTTAGCGAATGTTATACAGAGAAGAATGTATTTTTTATTGTCGCAAATAAATATACAGTTAGGCACATACTTCTTTTTTTTTTTGGTATGTTCTAGGATATTTGCACAAACCTATTAGCACTCCATAATTTTGAATTGATAGATCAGAGGGATAATAGCAAGTCAACAGTACTCACCCTGGTTTGGCCGAATATTGGGATTTAATTGTCACCCTTATAATACGCCCACAAGTCCATAGTCGGAACGCAAACTATTGGGCCACGCTATATCCACCGTGATTGTAACTATAATTGCTTTAACTGGATTCGTTGGAGGTGGATTTATCATCAAATCGCAATAGCTATTAGAAATGTATACATTTATATAGTAAAATTAATTGTATTTTTTTCACGGACTTATTTGTGATGATGTACTGATATGTCTTCGCAGATCTGGTGCCCCGTTGGGACAACAGTAAGTCTCTGGATTTACAGCGCTAAAATCAGGGGTTTGATTCCCCTCGGTGGACACAGCAGATAGCCCGATGTGGCTTTGCAATGAGAATAACACAGACAAACACACACACTTGCAGATCTGAGCCATGGTCCGGGGCGAATTCCCAATTGTGTTGCAATACAATGCCATCACGGTATTTTTATGGTATGGGGATAGAAAAAATAGTTTTCTAAAGGGAGAGTACTCATACAGTGTTAAATGATGTAGAGTCAAAGGACACAACATTTTGAAGAAATGAACCTTCAAGCTCCAAGGAAGCGGAAAACTCGCACTGTAGAGCAATCAGGAAAGCAACGGGCTCAGAAAACACATCCCAAGTAAATACAAAGCAAAGCTTTCATCCGTAAAGTGAGGGTCATTGTTGCGCAAAAAAAGAAATCTTTCGACTCAAAATACAATTGTGATGACGTTAGGCACATCATATATTACCGTTAACAAGATAATATACAATAATTTGAAGCTGACAAAGGCTGACGAGGCTAACGATCACAAGTATTCAGCCAGCATCTCGAAATCAATAAATGTACTTCATGAGGAAGATGGCTAAAGCATTTGGAATCACGTTTCTGCCTTTGGCCTGCTAAAGCTGATGTTGGAAACCGTTCTGCCTTTGGCCTGCTGAAGTTAGTGCTGGAAACCGATATCCACGTACAGTGAGTGGTCTGTTTAACTTTCGCCTAATTATGTGGTCGAGTACTGACCTCTCCAAAGAATCACAGAAGCTTCGTACAGTGGAAGCTGCAAAGCCCATCAATAGTGCATGAATATCAGCCTGTGAGCGATCGACGACGAGAGTAGTTCCAAAGTCATTACGGAACTTAGGCCTTCGTTCTTTAAATAATATGATTAAATTCAGTAAGATTCTATAAGTTAAAAACGTTTAGATGATTCGACTGAAGACTAATAATTGATAACATGATTCTAACAAAGATTTACAATTGAAAATACTATTTTTGAAATACAAATATGTCGGTTAACAATACAATAAGACTACATTAATATTTTATGATAATGAATTTTGAATAAAAAATACTAACTGTTTTCAAAATTTATTTAAATGTATTTTACATAATGATAAATTTCAGTAAAACAAAATAAACTGTAACACGCAAGAGATGGTCCGGCATGGCCAGGTAGTTAGGGAGGCTCGAA
>NW_013665700.1:269356-272016 GCF_000517525.1 Limulus polyphemus | reverse complement strand
CGGTGATGACTAGCTGCCTTCTCTTTAGTTTTAAACTGCTAAATTAGGAACGGCTAGTGCAGATAGCACTCGTGTAGCTTTGCACGATATTCTAAACAAACAAACACGCAAGACTCCGGACACCACTGTAAATTATTATGAGTTAACTCAATTATGTATGAAAACAGCATTTGTCTTGCATTTCAGTCCACGAAACAACTAATAAAGTTATTCTTATTAGCATATATCATTTTTGTTTAAAATAAACATTACCGAAATTCACTTGTGTACTCGGTTATTAGCTCGTGAATACTGAGTAGTTCATTTAAGTAAATAAGTAAAAGATCCAAAATGACAGGTCAAGTAGTAATTGATATTGTTCCTCACAGTTTACCAATGTGTTGAGTACAAAGTATGAAATTACGCTTAATATTCATGTTCCTCAGAGTGGCATGGTGATATGTGTACGGACTTCTTACCGCTAAAAATCGGGTTTCGATACCCGTGGTGGGCAGAGCACAGATATTCCATTGTATGGCTTTGTGCTTACCTGCAAACAAATGATTAAAATTAATGCACAAATGGAAGTTATGAACAGCGGTCAAAAATGGCAAAATATAAAAACAAAATTGATTAAGTAAGGAAGACAATCTAGATTTACTAAACAAAAGTAGTATTTGTTTGTTTGTTTGTAATTAAGCACAAAGCTACACAATGGGCTATCTGTGCTCTGCCCACCACGGGTATCGAAACCCGGATTCTAGCGTTGTAAGTCCGTAGACATACCGCTGTACCACTGGGGGGCCAAAAGTAGTAATGGTTACAAATATATATGGTACGATAAACAAGAAAAAACAAACAAACACGTTTTTAAGATAAAGCCTTTCAATAATTAGGGGAATTTAGTTTGCTTTCACACAACGTAGATGCTTTAAACATTGATACATTGAAAAATTAACGTACGTTTCTCTCGGACGTTAAAACTTGCCAGTTATGACTTATTGTAAGAATGTATTATTGGTGTCATAGGTTATAAAACTACAACAATATAATAGAACAGTGCGCGGTCAAGCACACTGAAAGTATTGTTGAATGGGTTAGAGTCGCTGATCATAAAATATATGTTAAAATAAATAAATAAAAATACAAAAAATAAAAAATTAAGAAAGAATAATGCTATTATAGGATTTTTATCTGTTAATGGAAGCGCGTTTGGACTAAATCAAAAGAAAGTGTTAAAAAATGATAAAAACAAATGGCTTGTTTTATTCTGGAATATTGTTTATCGAGCTTTTCCAAGCAGGTAAAAAAAACAATAATAAACACCAAACTATTTGAATTATTTCTGACTCTTTGATAAGTCTCTTATGGAATGTCAAATATTATTCCTCGTTAAGGACTTTGACCAAGTACAAACTAAATAAAACATGGAAGAAAAAAAAAGCATTTACGACGTCAGGTTTCGCCGTAACTATTGACTTTTGGAGTTCATTTCATATTTTGGGCTTTTTCTTTAAAATAAGTTTTAGCCGGCTTGCAGGATTAGTAGCAATGCTTGTTTGTCTTTTTTCCTTTTATAAAACCTGATCACAAAATGTTTGTGATCAAGTTAAAGGATTTCCATTAACTTTAATCAATACATAACATTATAGTCCAGCTTTCTTGTTTAAAACAATTTTAACAAACAAAAAATCGATTTTACTTTCACACTTTTTAACATATTTAATTTTGTCAGCTTTGAATTTACTACTCGTCACAATTAAGCACATTTTCTTCCTAAATAAGCAAAGTTTTTAAAAATAATCTAGATATAAATGAATTCATAACTGTTTTTCTAAGAGACTCAATCTTAGATCCGTCCTAAAAGGACCTAAGTACAAGTTGTGTTTGTTTGTAGTTATGCACAAAGCTACACAATGCGCTATCTGTGCTCTGCCCACTACGGGTATCGAAACCCGGTTTCTAGCGTTGGAAGTCCGCAGATATAACGCTGTGCCACTGGGGGGAGGGAGGGGGAACTAAACACACGTAATACATTTCATAAAATGTGAAGGTAGAATAGAACCAGTTACAGTTAACGAAAACATAAAACAACTTCTTACGCTTTCAACCTAACATTCATGATATACACACATATTTTTGTTATAATATTCCTCAACATTTACAAATGAAAGCGTAGTAGTTGAATTATTCTTGCGGTAAAAAAAAAAAACGTATACAAATCTCAGTTTCAATTAATTTAGCTTCAATCCGTCCCTCGGTAGGACAGCGTTAAGTCTTCGGATTTGCAATGGTGAAAACAGGGGGTTCTATTACCCCCTCGGTGGACAAAGTAGATAGCCCAGAATGGCTTTGCTGTAAATAAACGCAAACTCAAGTTAATCCTTAATTTGTTTGTTCTTGATTCAATTACACATATTGATATACAAGTCATAAAATACTTAACACACAAACATACCACAAACACATATTTACCACTTATTGTCACAGGTCCGATAAATTAGAGGGTATATTAGTTCTTGATTCAATTACACATATTGATATACAAGTCATGAAATACTTAACACACAAACATACCACAAACACATATTTACCACCTGTTGTCACAGGTCCGATAAATTAGAGGGTATATTAGTTCTAAGACACAGTATATATATATATATATATATATATATATATAG
>NW_013665700.1:258392-268935 GCF_000517525.1 Limulus polyphemus | reverse complement strand
ATACATACATATATATATATATATATATATATATATATACACATATTAATACATGTATTGTTATAAGTTGGTGGATTTTTATTGTTGTGCAGACAGAAATATTTTTGTCATTAAAGTACTGTTGAAACCGACTGTTAATGCCCACATAGACAACATGTTGTATACACAAACGAATACGTCTCTTTGTTTCTGATACCTAAAAACACGAAGTTTAATACAAAGCCAACTCATTACGAATGCAATAAAAGTTGTGCTTATGCTTCTCTACTAATAAATAACACAGTGCAATTTATCAGTTATTTATTTTAAATTTAATATGATTATTCGTGATTAGCTATTACTGTGTTATTTTTATTTCAAAGTTACTGCTACAAGGCTTAGTTAGGATCTTGACAAAGGTTCTTATGCAACATAAATGGCTCTAAGTTTTAATAACGAGAGAACAGAATTCATTAACCTTTAAATGACAATCGTGTAGAACACAATAAGGGTGGGAAAATGGGTGCATTCAACTGCTTCAGCTACTCTGTAATTGGTACTTAATCAATATTAACTTCTGGTTAACACAGACTTCAGTTTCCATAACTATAAGTAACATTACAACCATAAGTCCCAAAACCACAGTGCTGAAAATATTGTTAAAAGCAAGGAAACCAAACTGAAGAATATAAGCATTATAATCGTTATCAGTTTTTAGTTTATGATGGTAAGTACTCCTAGTTAAAACGGTATGTGAAATGAGCTGAATTAATTACTGGGCTAAAGTTTAGTTCTGATCTACGTAGGAAGCTTGTTGTGATCTGTAGTTATTGATAACGGTTACGTAGCAACTAAACAACTCTCAGTAACTGTGTTCTAGTGTTGAACGAATTCAATAACTTTCAGTAGTCAGTAGCAGTTCGTTCAACACCACCACTGGAACGGCGGTTATGTAGCAACTAAACAACCAATGGAACTGTGCTCTAGTGTTGAACAAATTCAATAACTCTCAGTAGTCAGCAACAGTTCGTTCAACACCACCACTGGAACGGCGGTTATGTAACAACTAAACAACTCTCAGTAATTGTGTTATATATATATATATATATATCGTGTTGAACGAATCCAGTAATTCTCAGTAATCAGTAGCATTCAACACCATACTAAAGAGCAGCGGTTATGTAGCAACTAAACAACTCTCAGTAATTGTGTTATATATATATATCGTGTTGAACGAATCCAGTAATTCTCAGTAATCAGTAGCATTCAACACCATCACTATAGAGCAGCGGTTATGTAGCAACTAAACAACTCTCAGTAATTGTGTTATATATATATATCGTGTTGAACGAATCCAGTAATTCTCAGTAATCAGTAGCATTCAACACCATAACTATAGAGCGGCAACGATGTAGCAACTAAACAACCCTTAGTAGCTGTTCTCTAGTGTTGAACGTATCCAGTAGCTTTGTAAAACAGTGATATGGACATGGACACTTTAGATCCAAAATATTTCAAGTACAGAATAAATTTATGAATGTTTCAGTGTCTTCGGTAACAGCTGTTACGGGTTAAAAATTGCAAAGTGGAATAGTATCAAAAAAGAAAAAAAAACATTTTGAAAAAGTTGCACTCAAATACAGAAACGTATGTTTGAAACTGAAATAATTTCACTTGTACAAACCAAAATCGGTAAGATAAAGGTAAAAACCGTCTTTGATTTTTAAATATATATCTTTGGATAAGATTGTTTGTTTGTGTGTTTTTTGAATTTTGCGCAAAGCTACACCAGGGCTATCTGCGTTAGCCGTCCCTAATTTAGCAGTGTAAAACTAGAGGGAAGGTAGCTAGTCATCACCACCCACCGCCAACTATTGGGCTACTCTTTTAGCAACGAATAGTGGGATTGACCGTCACATTATAATGCCCCCACGGCTGAAAGGGCGAGCATGTTTGGTGCGACGGAGATTCGAACCCGCGACCCGCAGATTGTGAGCCGGGCCTTGGATAAGAACATTAATGGTTTACTGATGCTAGCCTACATTTCCGCTATTCGCCAATGATAACATCAGTATAAATACGCGAAAAGAGAGTGTTTTACTATAAGCAAGTGAATATATGAAGTTGGTAAATATGGCGAATTTTCCGTTTCTTTAAGGTTATTGCTACAAACACAAACATCTTATTCTGAAACTGATTTGGGGGAGTTATTTACGTGTTCAAGTTTCTATTTTCAAGTTTGTCTTGAGATTTGAAAGAATGTAAGTAAATACATTAAAGTTCATGTTAAACAACACTGAACTAATGGTGAATTTTTAGAAAATTTCAAAATAACTTTTAGTTCAAAGGTACAGTTTAAGCACTCAATTTACAAGAAATTAAACTGAACCCGAGAGTGTGTTATACCTGGCTTATTAGAGATGTTTTAAATAATTTAACATATTTACAGTGGATATTTTCTACGTGTATAAAAACTTTTGAAGCAAATACCAGAATATGTAAATTAATCTAAAATATTTAACTTCTAAGTTCACCAGTACAATAAGTAGAATTTCTCTATTTTGTTAAAAATGAACATTATAATCGCGTGATTATCACAAAAAAATGTATACAAAAATACATTGACTCTGAATAATACGAATCATTTTTTAACTTTCTATTCAACAACTCATTTCACCTCAAAATCGTTTATTGTGTGTGTTTTAAATACAAAGCTAATAATGTCATTAATGTTTTGTTTTTAAAAATGCTCCGTCAGTACTAATGAAATAAGGCTAGTTCCGAAGGCCTTTTTTCACGCATTTTTCTCCAAGCTTTTCATACGAAATAAATTTTTCATGAATTGCAATCTTGCTAAAATTTATTATATTTCATATTGTAATATACCATTGTTAAACTATTAACATTTCTCGTCAGTACTTCAATGCAGAAAATCCCCTTTTTTGTTTCATACAAGATATAAACATGTTTGTAGGTAAATAAGTATTATTTTTACTCATTTCTGATACGGTTTGGTTTGAATTTCGTGCAAAACAAAACGAGGGCTATCTGTGCTAATCGTCCCTAACTTAGCAGTGTAAGACTAGAGGGAAGGCAGCTAGTCATCACCACCCACCGCCAACTCTTGAGCTACTCTTTTACCAACGAATAGTTGGATTGACCATCACATTATAATGCCCCCACGGCTGAAGAGCGAACATGTTTGGTGGGACAGGGATTCGAACTCGAGGCTCTCAGATTGCGAGTCGAGCGCCCTAATCACCTTCCCATGCGCGCCCCTTTTGAATTCTAGACTTTTCATAGCACACACATGATAAGCAACAGTAAAAAAGCTGAAGTTATTCAAAATTAGCGATGTATCATGTCTTTAAAAAGTAGATATTTTTGAGAAAATACACAATAAAAACAAGAAGGTATAAAATTCTATACCAATCATTGAACGCAGCCAAGTGTTTTCGGATCCCATCTAACCTATCCTCTTTATCTTCTTTCGAACATTTTAATAGTTATATAATAAATAATACTTGAAATATAGTAATCAAAACTAAAACATCTTAAAAAGAGTCTGATACTTGTTTCAAGTTTATAAATTCTTAGATATTAAAATCTCTTCGTTACCAATAACGTTGAACAAACAGAATCAATTTGTGTTTGCCTATTACTTTTTCTGTATCGATTACCTTTAAATATCTGATCATCCCTAGAAACGACACACATTGCCAGCCAGTCAGCTATAGAGTATTCACTTGCCACTCAGCCAACAGAGCCAGAAGTTACCAATGGTAGAGTGCATGCGTTGATCTTACGAACCGTTGGCGCTCTCGTTACAAGACAGTTGCGATCAGTCAGACAGAAGTGGCACTTCTTGAATACACTTCTCTAACCACTCTCTCAAGACTTTCACTCACCAAGCGAGCTGAAACCATGAATACAATTCTATCTCATGAGTATGTTTCACTGAATGAAACTTTTCTCAACGATAGTAACATTGTTATAGTTGCATCTCCGAATTCTTCTCTTCCGCCAGAAGCTTCTATAGAGATTTACGATGTCCCACTTTCTATAATCATCCTGTTATCCTTTTGTTATGGCACAGTGTCACTCGTGGCAGTAGTGGGTAACTTCTGCGTACTGTGGATTGTTGCCACAAGCCGCCGTATGCAGACGGTCACTAACTTTTTCATTGCAAACTTAGCCTGCGCTGACATCATTATTGGGCTTTTCTCTATTCCTTTCCAGTTTCAGGCCGCTCTTCTTCAACGTTGGGTCCTGCCTAACTTCATGTGCGCCTTCTGCCCATTTATCCAGGTCCTGTCAGTTAACGTAAGTATCTTCACCCTTACGGCCATCGCCCTTGACCGCTACCGAGCCGTCGTATATCCGTTGAAACTTCGCACTACGAAATTGCGAGCTAAGCTGATTATTGCTGGCATCTGGACATTTGGAGGAGCTGCTGGCATTCCCTACGCTCTTGCTCTGCGTGTCAGTCAAGTTTACGATTCCACTACAAGCAACTACACTAAACCATTCTGTGACAACGTGGAAATCCCACCTACGGCTTGGAAGACCTACAAACATGTCCTGGTTTGTTTACAATACTTTGTACCTCTTTTCATTATTAGCTTTGCCTACGGCAGGATGGGACTCAAACTCAAGGGTGGCCAAGCTTCAACAAATTCTCAGAGAGTCAGGGACACTGGAATCATGAAAAATAAGAAAAAGGTAATGTTTACACTTTATGTTTGAATACACTATTTAAGTTTTTAACAGTTTCTAGCTTTACAACATGGGACAAAGCGTTTAATAGTCATAATAGTAATAAATAAATATGTTGCTGCAAATAAACCGTGTAATATAAAGTGTGAATTAATCATTTCATAGTCTGTTTGATAGTTCTATAGAATAACAATGTACAGTTTTATGATTATATATATATATGTCAAATAATTATTTTCTTTCTCGCCGAAGGTAAAATTGAAAAGAGAATCTGTGACGTAGAAACCTAATGCATTCTTTGATTATCCACTCCTGCTAACGTGAATTTTTAATAAAATTATTTTCTTATGGCACAGAAATTATGGAAATTATCTCTTTTTTTTCAACGTTTCGAAATGGCCTGTCTCAATTTTTAGTAAAAATTCTAAAGTAAATTAAATAGAAAAACAACAAATCGTTGCTACATTCACTAGTCTTTAAGCTTGTTCGTTTTGAATTTCGCGCAAAGATACACGAGGGCTATCTGCGCTAGCCGTCCCTAATTTAGCAGTGAGAAGGCAGCTAGTCATCACCAACTCTTGGGCACTCTTTTACCAACGTATAGTGGGATTGACCGTCACATTATTACGCCCCCACGGCTGTGACGGGGATTCGAACCCGCGACCCTCACATTGCGAGTCGAGTGCCCTAACCACCTGGCCATGCCGGGCCCACTAGTCTTTAATAAGATAATCTTCTAAGTAATATAGAGCTAAAGAAATGATAAGATGAGACTACAGACGGATGTGAGTATAATGCTATTTAAATACAAGCAAACACCATTAACAATCAAAACAAGTTTACTCCTGCGGAATTCGAATTGAAGAACGTAAATACAATTAATCCTAATAAGAAATTCTCGATTCTTTAGCATAATTTCCTGTATTTAATTCTAACCATGTTTCAAAGGTATTCTAAAGTCGAACTATGAAATACATTACTGTCAAAGAACTACGAAATATAACTATAACAGAAGTGGTTCTGCAACCCAAAGACGAAATTGTTGTCTGACGTCTTTCTTCATTCAAGGTACGTTCCAAATTTACAACAGCTATCAAACCATGACCAACCATTAATAAGTCATTGCCTCGAAAGCACGTACAAGCTGAAGTATGAATAGTAAATTAGTGTAAAATATATTGGCAGGAAATAACGGAACTAGAAAACATGTATGTGACTAGAAAACATAGGATTATAATGACTTCTTACAATGTAACTCCTGCATGTAGTTTCGGATATCTCGTTTTTCACAAACATATAATTGTATTTTTAAATCGTCCCTCATGGGATCGGCGGTAAGTTTAAGGACGTACAACATCAAAATATGGGGTTCGATTCCTCGAGGACAGAGCTTAGATAACCTATTGGGTAGCTTTGCACTAAAACAGAATACCCCCCTCCATGTCTCAACCATAAGTCTGGGAGTTTATAACGATAAAAATCTTGATTGTCGTGGCGGCCACAGTATAGATAACCTAACTGTGTAGCTTTGACCTTAACAACAAATTAACAACAAAAATAATTATATATCGAATATAAAAGGAAATTGGAATTTTGTCTTAAAGTTTTGAAACATAGTTTTGTAACATCCGTCCTATGTGGTTGCTGTCTGGGCCAACCACCCGGATGTAAATATTCTTGGGTTACAAGACTATCAGCCGACACTAAACTAATTGGGATTAAGGCGGTTACGTAGAAGAAGAATTGTAAACATTAAAAAAACCACTGCATTCGTATCCTTAAAATTTGATATAAGCACTAAAAATTCAAGTTTTCTCCTGTTACTTGTAGCTAACTTAAAAATAAGGATTTATATCCTAATACTATATATATGTATCATCTTACTTATAAGTGAAAGAATGCGAACAGTTATATTTATAAACAAAAATAGGAGTTTATGACATGAGACTCCATATTAATACTTAAGTGTTAATGTGGAACTGACCTGAGAAAAGTGTTTGTGAAGAGAATTAAAGAATTTCTGACCAATATTATAAGAATTGACAAGTGGTTTGTTAGGGATATTCACGCAAAACTTACATAAGGACTATATGCGCTAGCCGACATTAATTTAGAATTAATAGACCAGAGAGAAGACAGATAGTCAACAGCATCCAATGCAAACTCTTGGAGTACTCTGATAGAACAGTGACATTAGATCGTCGCATTTCCATGGCCCGAAAGTGCGCAGCGCGATATTTTTGTATCAATCAGACACGAGCCAAACACTCTCGGATCTATAGTCCGGAACATTAATCGCTAGGCCACGATCAACAATTATGCCAGTGCTATGAACTGTTCTAGCATGTATTCATAAACATGGACCGTCTTATTACAACTGATTGATCCGTGATGCCCTCTGGGGGTCAGAAGCAGCCTTATTAATTTTTTTTTTTACAAATTGTGTCCCTCAGTGACTGAACAGTGCGCTTGAGGGCTTATAACATAAAATTGTGGATCTGATCGATGCAGTGGGCGAAGCACAGACAGTCTATTGTACAGCTTTGTGCTTAACAATAACGAAAAATCACATACTCTACGTCTTTATTTATACAGTCTTTAGAATAAAACATTCAAGTCGTTTCGTTAGTGTGTTCTCAACATCCATCTGGTGGGCATTTGGCAAAATTTAGCTGTTTTAAATGTCATAACACCTCGCCTAACATAATTCCCTTTACTGACCCAAATACTATTTGATGGTGCATCTTGTAAATTATTATCAAAGGTGATTATATAGTTTCGTAACTGGCTAACCCCAACAACTATTAACTTGCCATTCGTAGAATGTATTGTTTTTCTATTTTAATTGGATTGTGTCCTGTGCTATTTCTATAGCTAAAAAAACCAACTGGTTTCTGAGTTGTAATCCAAAAACTACATTATGTGTGTAATTTTAATATAGTCGAATACCAGTTTCTTTTTATTAAGCATAAAAAACATTGATCCGTAGCAGGAAAATTCTCCCTATATTAAAGTTACCTTTATAAACGGAACTAATAAATGTGTTTAGAGATGAAGTGAATAGTTATCGGTATAAACACGTTTGAATCTTCAATATATGGTTTAACTGTATCTTAAAGGTTACAATAAAATAAACCTTACGAGTCATATATATGTGTGTATGTTTATTTATTTCTCTTTCCTACATTTGTATTCATTGTGTCCAAATTCATTGTGTCGTGAAGTGATTCTTACTTTGATAAGGTAGAGCTAATTTAACTTTCTTTAGATTTTTAGATTACGTCAAGTAATGATATTTATTGCCTCTTCAATGTCACACATTCATTGCTATTTACAAGATCAAAAGATTTGTTTGTTTGTAGTTAAGCACAAAGCTACACAATGGGCTATTTGTGCTCTGCCCACCACGAGTATCGAAACCAGGTTTCTAGCGTTGTAAGTCCGCAGAAAATCAAAAGAATTTGAATCATATTAAGATTGAAATGTATAAATTTAAGCTAATCGTTATTGTGTGAAATAATATCAACATTATCTTATATTCTGTTATACTATGTACATGGTTATTTGAAGTTATTTTTTTTTTCATTTTTAATTATAGAAAATAAAATATGGAAATGCCTAAGTTGTATATATATAGATTTTTTTTATTATTTAATGCTTCTGTTATATAATTAGAAGTGCGTTAATATTTGATAAAATAAATCTGATTTTTCTACTGATATGAGGTGTCATCCAATTTTTAATTAATCGTTGAAAAATATAGATTTTAATTGGCATTTGTTAGTATCTATTATAGATAAGACCTTTATAGGATTTTATTGTGCAGTTTAGGCTAATAAAACTATTTGATTTAAAAAAATGAATTACATTATGCGCACGTATTATACAAGCATAGAAAAATCTTGTAGTTTCTATAAGTCAATAGAAAGAGAAAACAGTACTGTGTTGCAATAAGTTTTTCTTGGTCATAAGCTATTAGAACTACATGCAAATTTGTCGTAGCTAAATAAAAATATTCTTTTTTAAACCCTAAGACGTTTTAACAAACCTACAAGGAGAATGGTGCAGTAAATCGTGAACGCGCTGTTTCTCGTACCCTTGTTATCACATTTAAAATTAATACTCGTAAAGTGATGCATTTAAAATTAACTTCTAGAGCTTCAATAAATTATTCAAACAACCAAATTAAGCAAAAAATCGTTTACTGTAGTATCATGATTTAGTAGCTAGATATTTAAGCGGAAAGGTAAATTATTTTTTAAGTTAACATTCGCTCGCTTGGGAGCTTAATAAATTACTAAAGCTGTCTAATGTGAAAGCTACCTGCTAAGATCTCAACTCAAGGTGTGAAATGCGTTTTTTTGTACGCTAACTGGTCTCAAACCATACATCCTAAAAGTCACAGTCCGAGCATACTAAATATTAGGCCACGCATGGACCTTCTCCAAAGAGTAAAAAGTAACTACTGATGTTCGTGATTTTCACTTGAACCTAAATGTATAACAAAAGCCCCCCCCCTCCAGTGGCACAGTGGTATATCTGCGAACTTACAGCGCTAGAAATCGAGTTTCGATACCCGTAGTGGGCAGAGCACAGGTAGCTCATTGAGTAGCTTTGTGCTTAACTTCAAACAAACAAACAATGTATAACAAAAGGGAAAATAATAAGTCACAATAAATGCATATTTTGATTAGTTTGACGAACACGGAAACTAACTTCAAAGTTAATAAAAATTAAAGACTAGTGTGATGTAAGCTGTGAGATAAATTAAAAAAAACACTTAAAATAAATGTTCTCAAAATGTTATGCTATCAATTAAATTCTGTATTTTCGCACTCAACTATTATTATATTCCAGAAACTTTTCCGTAAGCTTGAATATATCTGGTAAACATAAATACATTAAGGTATCTCAACAATCCAAAAGAGTTATTCCTGTTTGAAGTACTTTCGTGCCAGTTAAAACACGTAGCAATGTTGTTTTTATGCCGTTTGGTTCAATAATGGTACCAGATCAGGATAGTTTCTTTAAGGCCTTGATTTCAGAGCCGATCTGATGATGTCGAAACGATGGCAGGTATAGATTGTTTAAAGCTCCTAAACCAGCTAATGGAATCTAGTATTTGAGACGACATCTCCCTGTCATAAAACAGGATAAACGTATTTATTTATTGCTGAAAGAAAATGATGTTATCTCACTTTTGGCTTAAATATACATAAAGTTTCAAATTGAGATTCTTATATGTCAAAGTAATGTCATAAATAATATATTCTTCTTGAAAACGATATCTCTCTTAAGGTAAAATATACCATAAATATGTTTTCAACTGTACATATACGTTTTAGTTAAAAAAAAGAATCGCTTTGATCAGAAAAAACAACATATATCCATTATTCTGTTCTACCTCAAGTGTCTCACTTTTCCTAAGACAATGTTCTCTTCGTTGTCTTAAATATTGCTTTTGAAAAGTGCTGACAAGATTTATTTTAAATGTTTTGGAGGATAACTTTTACATTGAGCACTTTTTTAAAGAAAAACGTTAGGCCTAAGTGCTTCAAGCAAACCTCATGAGCCACCCTTCTTAAGAAGGCAAATCAAACTTTCTGTTATTTAAAAGATTTATATATCCATTTTCACTAGTAGGGTATTTTTGAAATACGCACGCACACTTGCACACATATATGTGTATTGGGGGGGAAGAGATTTTGAAATAAAAAGATGTTTTAAAAAGCATAAATGATCCAGTTCTGAGGACATTCTGCTTGTTTATGATGATGCAAAATATGATTTCTTAAAGCAGGGTGACTAAACTATAACATATGCTTATAATAATGGCTGGAGACGGCTT
>NW_013665700.1:253267-257362 GCF_000517525.1 Limulus polyphemus | reverse complement strand
CAAAAATATTTTCATTATTCGCATTAACAAGCCTTCGTTTTCTTTTAGTTGTAAATTGCAGATACAATTCTTTAAATCAAACTTTATGAATTAAAGCTATTTAGTTATTTTATAATTGCAATGTGTCGTAGTTCAGTATACAAAAAAATACAAAAAATACAGACTACTAACAGTTAATATTATAAAGAGGGTATGAGAATTCTATCATAACTTGTTTAACAGCATACGTTTCAAATAACGTATAAACAATAACAATTTTCTTGATTATCCACTTTTAACGTGATTCACGGTACCCAACAAGAACACGAACAATAGTTGTTATAGGGTTTAGTGCAGAATAAAGTACTCAGAACAAACTGATTTAGCTTAGACCTAGCTAGTTTGTACTGATTGGTAAAACAAGAAGACTGCCCAAATAGTAACGTTTAACCGTCGGAAAGTTTAATCAATAACACAAACCTGCGATGTTTTTATTGTTTTGAAATTCTTACCTGCTCTACGGTAATTCCTGTATGCCGAATCCGAAAATGATATCCATTTTTCTCCATCACGTACAGATTTTTCACAAAACTTCATATGTACTTTTACATAAGTGAATCATTTTCATTGAATTCGGGTCACATTTTGTTATGCTTAAAATGTTGACTACTACTGGCTATAGATTTCTCTAGACCAATCGCGACGTGAGAGTCTTATCGATCGTTCTAGAACCCGAATATAATAATAAAAAAGTTCATTGTGGTA
Source organism: Limulus polyphemus (assembly GCF_000517525.1). Classification (NCBI taxonomy): domain Eukaryota; kingdom Metazoa; phylum Arthropoda; class Merostomata; order Xiphosura; family Limulidae; genus Limulus; species Limulus polyphemus. The sequence continues at coordinate 256,618 of NW_013665700.1, read as the reverse complement.
AACGAAATAATAATTTGATCTAAGTAAGAGTGTTTTGATTTCTTCCCGATTTGTGAAAAATTCTTACGTGATAGCAAAAAGTGAATTTTATTTTCGAAATCTGCGTAGTTGAATTATGAAAAATTCGTTATTAAAACCAATTCTATGAAGTTTAACTTCGCATGCCTGTGTTATCTGAAAATGCTGTTTTAGGAAGAAGAGTTGAGCTTATTATTTTTAGTTAACTATTTTACTTTACCTTTTCTGTTGTATTTAGAAAGCTTATATCATGGCTCTAATGCTATACAATAGCTTGGAAAAGTCAGTAATATTGGGCAACCTACACTTCGCACCCTATTATGTTATAAATATTTGTATTTATTAAAAGTTAATTCATTTTAAAAGATAAAAATTATAAATTTACGAAAAAAAAACACATGAAACACGTCACTGTAACATTGGCTTTTTAAACTTTGGAAATTTGTCTGCTTGATATTTCATTATCTTTTGTAAATAAATTGCCAATAACAGAATGAGACCACTGTTGTCACTAAATTTCATGTTTCAAACTAGCCTGACACGACCTGGTGGTCAGGGCGCTCGACTCGCAATATGCGGGTAGCGGGATCGAGACCCATTGCCATACATGCTCGCTCTTTCAGCCGTGAGGGCGTTATAATGTGACGGTCAGTCTTAATATTCGTTAATAATGAGTAGCCAAAGAGTTGGCGGTGGGCTGTGTTGACTAGCTACCTTCCATCTAGCCCTTTTAAATTAGGGACGGCTCGCGCAGATAGTCCTCGAGTGGCTTTTCAAAAAGAAACAGACAATTAATTCAAAATAACTTATTAAAAATATTCTAAAAGGATGTCTTCAAAGGGCCAGGTAATTACAAGTAAGTTTCTTTTTCATATTCTTATTTTTATTTGTTTGGGGGGGGGGGCACTTCCTTCTAAGACAACTGCCCAAAAATTCTGACCATTAGCTTCATCTAACACATTTATTACATGTTAAAAACAAGTAAAGTGTTTTTACTAATTGTTTTTTGTTTTGTAATTATCATAGTTATTAGTTTAAATAAGCTAAAATTAATGCCTATCACATATTTATTGTATGACTGAAGCTCTGATATTTTTCGATATGTCCTATATGTCGTTTAATAAGAGTATTCTAAAAGTTTTCCAGTTATCAAAACTAAGATCTTACTAACAACTTCAGAAGTGGAGTTTCAAAGCTCATTATCATTGAAAATATTTTATATTCATAAGGTGGGTTATAAGTATTACTGATTTATACCTAGTTGCAGATCATTTGCTGTTTGTTGCATAGAAGAACAAATCAGTAATGTTTAAAGTAAACATATTTCCAATCACATATAACCTATCAACATTGGAAAAACAAGTAGGTACGATGTTCTCATTTATCATAACTTTAAAGAATGCTTCTAAAGATTTCAATCAATAAATTATGAATCACACAGTTAACTTCTTAAAAATAATTATTATTGCAAAAAAAAACAACAACATCCAATTAAAGATATTAGTTAAAAGTTGCATTAATTCGTACTTATGAAAAGTTTTAATCAAATTAAAATGGTGGATTAAATGAGAATTTTCTATTTCTATCTTAAAATACCTTCACTTATTTTGTATACTTTATTAGTAATTAAAAAGTGTTAAATGAACCTAGCCTAATTAGTCCTAAACTTGGTGATTAAAATTACTTTTCACTATAGATATTATTTATTCGAATTGCTTTCAATTAGTTCTTTAGTGATTTAAAATGAGAGGTGTGTAAACATTTATTGTTCATAACATACAAATCACTACACAAGTGGCTTTCATTAATTCCAAACCACATTAATCTGGCCAGACCTGTAGCAGCCAAAAGCACACCTGAAATACTATTTATATGCAGTACGAGACAGTGCATACAATTAATTTAGTTAGTCTATTACGGATTTCGAATAAAAAATTTTAAGAGGAATGTAAATAAATACGTTAGTACTTAACTAGTGCCCCCTAGTGGCAAAGCGGAATGTCTACGGCCTTACAACGCTAGAAACCGGGTTTCGATACCCGTGGTGGGCAGAGCACAGATAGCCCTTTGTATAGCTTTGTACTTAACTACAAACAACACAAACTTAACTAGTTTTGGAGTTTCACCCCGTTGCATTTAAACCAGCTTAATAAAAACTTGTTGAAAAATTATATTAAATATTATTTTAATGGGTGCTTAATCACTGTCTCTCTCGAAAACATACGGGAATTGGATTTTATGACTTATTATATTTACGTAATTTACGAGTCTTTAAGCATTTCTAATTTCATGCCTTTTTTTTTTAAAGTGAAAAATGGAAGTCATCCTTATCCAGTGTACTAATATAAACGAGAGCCGTAGTGAACTTTCCTATGACGAAACTAACAAGGTTAATTCTGTTTTATTCATGCGACTTTACGTGATCTAGTATCACAAACAAATTCACTCAAGCTGGATAACTTTTGCCGAAGGATCAGCGTGGCATTACGAACTCTAAGATCTCTAAAAGTAAAAATAATTTAGATATATATTGTTACGTATTAGAATTTCAAATGGTCTGAAATTGAGTTAAATGATACTTTAAATTTAGTAGGTAAATTGTACTTTGGATTTAGTAGTTAAGTAAAAGCCGATATATAGTCAGTTTATGATATTTGCCAACAAGATTGATGCACACAGTTTTTTAACACAGATATCTTTTAATATACACACAACAATATAATTTACAATAACAGTTATTACAAATCGTTTTTACAAACAATGATTTATAAATAAAAGTTTCACAAACTTACAAGCAATATAAAGTCTTTTTAGTTTGGAACTTCCTTGATGTCTTATCGAGGGTTCACGATGAGCGAGTTAATTACGAGTTGATATAGGTACAATTCACTTAGTAGGGAGCTAGCTAGCCCTGTAGTTCTCGCTGATCACACGGTGATTACAGGTCGAGTTTCACCGATGACGTTAGTAATGTTTTTGTAAAAATACTAATGTCCGATGAAAATCCACTGAAGTTAAACGATTGGTAATGTTCGAACTTTGTAAAGATTCCTGGTCAAATATATGAAGTTTTCCGATTGGTAAGCGTTATAACAATCACAGTTATAGCTTCCGAAGTTTTATTGGATTATAGTGAACTAATAATAAATAGTCTTCTTTTGGCGCGTCGAGTTGGTTATATTTATAGCCGTGTGGAAGCATTCTAGAAATTTCAGTTTTACGTAACAGTACTGAAGTACACTTAAGCGTTTACATATATACATATACATATTATTGATTCTTACTCTCGAGAATCTTCTACAACTTTGGAGAATAGGCAGGAGTTTCGCAATA
>NW_013665700.1:230547-252358 GCF_000517525.1 Limulus polyphemus | reverse complement strand
CAAACAAACAAACAAACAATCTAATAAAGTAATTACTCATATAGCAAACGGGGCTAGTTGTACTTGTCACCGGCTACGGATATTATAGTCACAGAACGATGATTTATTACTTTTCTTCTTTTCGTACTCATGGTAAACAAATACTCAAAACATGTATAAGTTTTGCTGTGTAAAGGAAAGCTAAAATAGTTCACAGATATGAGCTGTCTCGTAGTGGAAAAACAGAAGTATTCCAGCTGACAAAAGCTTTGCTGCATAACGAAGATGGAAATTATTAATCTAATATCAAATTTGTACTACAACTGAAAACATAACTATTCCGTTTCATACATAGCTTTGTTTAATGGAAAACGAAGGTATCCTTCCTGATTAACTTAGTTACTTATAAACGAAAACGCAACTATTCCTCGTGATATCTGCATAACGAAGACGAAATATCTTCATCTTATATCAGCTTCGTTACACATTCTATTTGATTAACACCTTTATTGATTGATAGAAGACGAAAATACTCCCTCAGGTTTTGTGCGTTAACGACCAATGGAAGCCCCCCCCCCCCAGTGGCACAGCGGCATGTCTGCGGACTTACAACGCTAGAAACTTGGTTTCGATACCCGTGGTGGGCAGAGCACAGATAGCCCATTGTGTAGCTTTGTGTTTAACTTCAAACAAACAAACAAACGAAGGGAAGTCAACTTTATACAAGCTTCCCTGAATAACAGCGTATAGTAGCATTCCACTTAAAAACACGCGGAAGTGCTCCAAGATGATATTACAAGCATTATTTCGTAGCAACAAGTGTTTCTCTTCGTATTTGTTTCGCAACGATAAACAAAAGTGTTCTACTTGATAACGCCAGGGTGATTCCCATCATATAAGTCCCTTTTAGCAAAAGCCAGATGAATATGTTAATGTTATGTTTTTAGCCGCGGCATAGCGGCTCATAAAATAACTCTGAGTTTGTTTGTTTTCAAGTACAAACTTTTAGCACATAGCTCCGTCATCTCTTTACCGATTTGAGATATAATTAGAGTTTTGGACTCAGAAAGTCAGACCCTTTCGACTAATGTATTTGACCATGTAAAGGTCTCATAGATTAAATTACTCTAATCCTGCCTAAAAGACTTTCAATTTGAAGGTAGGCTGGTAGAGATACTGATGAGTAATAAAATTGAATCGGGTATACGCGTGCCTCACACTTGGGATTGCTGGTGCACAAAAATATAGCTAATAAAATAGGAAAAAAAGAAGGTCATGTAGACTAATTTACTCTAACCCTGCCTAAAAGAATTTCAAGTGCCGCGACTATTGAGGATTCCCTCTTGTTTAAGGTATTGACTAGGATTAACAATGCCAAGTTAAACTGTTTATAGCATTAGTTGTATAATTTAATATGGAAATGATAAAGGATATTTTGTAAAATCATTTTCTGAGATAAAAATAAAACAATCTTTATAAGTATATTAAAATACTATAGCTGAGTCATGCTTTTAAACATAATTTATCACTATATTCTAATAGTCATAGTTAGAGCAAAATAATGATTGTTAGTCTCAGACATTAGTTAGTAGTTTTAGACATTATTCATGAAAATATAATCCAGACATGTCTCACTAGTGATTATACAAAAAGAAATGACAAAATATGGATATAAGATAAAAAACAAAAAAAATTAAAACACCAAGATATATGGCCTGAATTATTTATTGAACTGTGCATCCTAACTTTAACCCTTACAACTTAATTAATAAAAATAAAATACGATCATAAGTATGATTATTTTAAAACAGTTACCCTGATGATCGAGATAATTTATATGTATTGGAGGAATACTTATGAATATTGTTTTAAAAATAATAAAAGGGTTCGCGCTCTCCTCTCTCTCTCTCTCTATATATATATATATTTATGATCAGCAATTATAACTCGTTCAACAATACTTTCAGTGTGCTTCACCGTGCACTGTTCTATTATATTGTTGTAGTTTTATATTATTTTTGTTTACTATAATTTAAAATTAGTTTTGTAACCCGTGACATTAATAACCCTTGAGAAAAAGCATATACCGAAACGTCGGTTGGAATAAATAAATGTTTATCTGAAGCTTCTTGTCGTCTTCATTGAAAAAAGTTTCAATCCTTCATTCAGCACTGAAAGTTTTAAAGAGTTATATGAAATAATAAAACTATTTTATATGTATTAAATGGAAGATACACATATATGTATATATTTATATATAAAGAGACTGAGTACTTTACATTAAAGTGACTCTGGAGCCACACCACGTCGTTACAGTCTATATCACCAAGTTTGGTCATACTCTATCTGACGACCGTGCATCTTGACAATAGTCCTGCACTATAGTTTCCATTGCAAAATAATCTATCTTATTTTAGTCGTATTCAAAGCAGAACACTCCTTCATTCTTGCATTGCATAAACCATCTAGTTTACGAGGATTTCCAGCGCCCGTTTCAAGTTTCAATCAACAGTTTGATCGCACAGAAATCTATAGGCTGTGTCCCGACGGCTTGACTGGTGTGTTTTTTCATGGAATATAATATATTGTCGATACATTTTCCAGATAATTGAAGTATTTGACGACTGAACGGATGTGTACACTTGCCTGGTGTCGCTTTTCTAGACGGACATCATTCTTCATTATGTTTGCTGCATGCTGTTGAGTGGGGCACGTGGACGGAATTTTTCAATGACCTTTGTTTTCGTGGCGTTATACCTGTTACGACACTTTGATTACCATAGCTTGGAGAACGAACTGTTGCAGGTCTTTATGAATTATCCTACTGACCTCAGTTCATCCATTTTCTTTCTTTTCTAACACCATAAAGTACAAATTATATCCCCCATCTTGGAAATTCTAACTTACAATCCAAACACGTGCATGAATAGTTTCATCGGAAAGGGCTATTACATACTCATTTCAAAAGCGATCAATTTTCTGTAGCGTCACATTGCCTATACAACGCCAAACAATGCCAAATTATATTTTTTATATATGCTGTTTCACCGCAACTCTATATCAGTTGTAGTTGTCACGAACGAAACTTGTTGGTTGGACATTCAAATTATTTTTGATATAACGTACTCAATCTTTTGCGAATAGATATAAATATATATCCATAATTCGATGACGAAGAATCCATTTTGAGACTAATAATGGTTGGAGACGGCTTGAATGAGTAATGAAGAAAAACCGTCTCCAACCATTATTATACATCCATAAGCTTGAACTTGTCGTTAGTATTACAAAATACAGTTTTCCGAATACATAAAGAGTTTTTAAAATAATCTTATTGTAATTTTATGTAATTAGCGTTGCTCCATAGAAAGATTTAATGGCAATACAACGTTTTGATTTGAAATAGATTTTATGGTTCCTAACTTCACTTTAGCATCTTATTTTAATTTTCACCACATTTGCTCTTTAAAAAGCTCAAAACAATTAAAGATTGTTACTTACCAATTTAGAGCTTTGGGGTGAAATTCCTCAATAAAAAAAAAGACAACAATTAGCAATTTTAAAGTTTTCTGGAAGACGTTGTACACAAACACTTTTTCATTTTGTAGATCAGATTCAGCGTAATATGCCATGACTAAATATTTCGATAAGGCACAGTTTTAAAGCTTGTAAGAACACACATCTTATTCCAACATTACAATAAAGCTCTAATAGAAGCTTAAGGTTTATTCTTTTGCCTGAACTCACGATATGTGTTAAAATATAATGCTTATTTCTTCTTCGGGTTGTGCCGTATAGTTATTATTATTATTAATGTTATTGAATATGGATTATGTACTCACATAGTGTGCCCCAATTTTTAGTTATATTGATTTCGCTGATTCATCCTAAATCATTACTGAGGCCAATGAAAAAAATTAAACTTTCTTAATGATTTTTGTATATGAAAATCTATATAATTAAGAGTAACGTGCGTGCGCTTGTCCGTGCATGAGAAGAATTTTAACGTCATTAAACTATGAAAAGTTGGAAAGTATGGATGGCGTCACTCTATGGTAAAGGAGGAGTGGATGTAGTTAATTATTATGCATTGCAAAGGGAAAGGTATTCGGGGAATGGATCTTTCATCTTTCAGAGCTCTATCTCAGAGAGCAGTGTTTGTGTTAAGGTTGTGTGTGTGAATTTCTTCATTTGCTTATAGACACTTAAAAAACTGATACCGTCACTCTGTTGAGTACGAACCTGGCAGCAATATTAGTGAGTTTTAATATTTACCTCCTGATACCGAGGTTTTGAAAGCGTCGCTATAACTCATGTTTCTGATTAGATAAGTCGAGCGGTTTGTCTTTTTTTATCAGACCATTCAGCTCAAAGTGCTTTATGCACTAGAAGTGTTTCGATATCACGTGTTGTGGAATAGGTTTAACTCCCTTAGGTTTAACCTCGCAGCCATTGAGACTCCCCGTACGGCCATCAGATTCACGCAAAACTCTGCGTACCTAATCTCATACAGGGGTAGTAAAGACAGGTCCCTTAACAGGTTTTAATTACTTTAAATACACAGCACTGACTTCACCTTTTATAAACTTTGTGCATTCAAATACAAAATACTACAATAACAAATGTTTCGTATGCAAAGCACGAGCTTTCTCCTATATGTATAACCGTTGATCTGTCTTTGTTACTTTCACAGTGCCACTACATTGCTATTAAGATATTTCTTATGATTGTACTTTTGAAAGAGGAAAACAAACAGAATTTTGTAATAATTGAGTTTAAAATTTTTTCAAAGAACATTTTATACACACTAGCTTAGTTAGTTTGATTTTGCTGTAATTAGTTTGAATATAATCGAATCTACAAGTAAATATTAACAAAATTAATCAAAATAACCGTAGTACTTGAGTCGTATAATCCTGATATATACTTGAGTTTGGATTTAAACTATTTCTAGACGACTATACATTTTCAGATACTCTTGAATTATGGCCGAAAATAAAATCCTTAATTGGGAGAGAACCAACTTATAAATGAATCACATTGCTTGCATAGCATTTTCCTTGATTTATACTGTAAATCGTAAAAGAATCTTCATAAATTTTGATTTTAACTCAGTTGCTAAATCTTTTGAAATTGATTTTATTAACTAACTGGATTGCCATTTTTCATTTGTCTTTAAGTGCTAATGCTGAATTATCTTTATTAAGTAAATTTACTTTAGAATTAAGCTTCGTTTTGGTTACCCCAATAAAAGAAGTTTATTCATAATTATTACAAGTAGAAACAAAAAATTAAAAATGTGAAAGTGTGGGAATTGGCGCATAAAAAGTGAGGAAACAAGGTAAAGAATGGGCATGGTGTAATAAAACTTTCTCTGTACAACCTCACAGGGGTGTGTGTCCAACATCCGTTCCATGTGTGTGGTGCGCATTCTCATCGTTTATAGTGTGTGTACAAATTGTGAGTGTGCATGTGTGCTGTACATGTGATGGCACACACCCTATTCTGTAGTGTGCAATATCATTTGGGTGATGTAAGTTGAGTTATGGTTGTGTGTATATAGTAAGGGTTGATAGATTTATTAATTAATTTAATTAACTACTTCATCTTCTTAGGGCAGCTTATAACCAGGTTTTTTTTCATTAGTTTCTTCGAATTAGCTCGAGAAGCTGCTTTGCTCTTCTCAGCATCTTTGCCGTAGCTAACCTTAGAACTACCTGCTCGTATATAAGTCATTGTTATAACTTATTTTTGATGTAACTCGAGAGGAAGCTTTCTGTCTTCCGGGATTTACCTGTCTACATGCTTTACTATAAGCAGCTGTATTAGTATTTTCATTACCCTGATTTTTCCTATAATTCTTTTTTCACAAAGACAAATCCCTTTGCTTCTTATCCTGATAATACTTCCTCTTTTTGTGCTCTTCTATTTTATAGTACAGAAGAGATACTGATATTATTTGTGTAAAGTATATCACCAAGTAAACTGAGTACAAATAAAGTTTCAACTTATCTTCAGTTGAATGGGAGGTTTGTTTGACAGAATGAGTAGCACAGACAGACAGACATAATTGCAGTCTCACTTGAGCACCCAGATGAAATTGATGCAATGCAAGTTCAGCTGAAAAAAAAATTAGTGATCACCTCAAGCTCAACAAAATAATTGACATATTAAATAGTTCCACAAAAACTGACTGATTTTAACACTTTCAACTTGAATAAATTTTCATGATGAAAAACTGGAAACGACACTCTCTAACCAAGGTTTAATTGGAGCAAAAACTGGTTGCGTCAGTTTGATTTAGTTGGTACATCAGGTAATACCTTGAACAGGGACGCCATTTTAAGATACATTCAATCGCTCCCTTACTCTGTATACTGAGTATGTGTGGTCAAATAAAACTATGAAGGGGGGAGTGATCTTCTCGATCTACAGCACTGTGTGACAATACCTGGAAACTGTGAGTAGTATGGGGTATGCCAACGTAGGGTGAGCTTTGAGAGAAGCTTCACTATCTAGGTTAGTAAAGAAGCTACACTCTTGTGCAAGTAATTTATATGTATTGTAAATTAAATTAAGTTTACATTCATGAAGTATTTAATGCGTAGCGTGGGAGTCTGATCAAATAGCTCTTCTTATTGGTGATGTTTACTATAGAAAAACACTATCACTAGCAAGTGTTCCCTGTGCTATTATTTTATCTGGTGCACTTATAACTATGGTAAGTCTGTTTGTTACACAGCTAGAAGCGTTCAACAATGTCAGTCAGTCAGTAAGATTGAGAACATTTTGGTTTTGTGAATTATTTTTTAACTGTGTTCTGCTGACTTTTTCAAATGGTTCTGTGACTTATAAGTTTGTATGTGGTTTATTTTTCACCTAAAGGTGTCTCTCAAATACCTTTGAAGATTTATTGTTTAGCTGTCAAAGGAGTATATGAGTAAATAGTTTGAATTGCACGTATTATATATCAGCTCCATTCCTACTATAAGTACTACCATACTTATGATTAATCCATTTGGTGGATTCTTATAGAATCATTAAGACTATTACTAAAATATTAAATTTCTTCGAACACGGTTATACCACTTAGATATTGATCTCACATAATCCCTTACATAGTCAACAGAACATGACTAACAACAACGAACTGACACCACCCAGACATACTAAATGCGATTTAAGACATTTCTTACTTTTAACATGCGTGTACTCCCTATTCAATTTGTCTTTCAGCATTTTTGTACTCTTGTTTGTTGTATAAACTATTTTTGTAGTGAATAATGTAAACGCAAACAGATAATTTTTGGAAGTATAATACTTGATAAGAAATAATCACCATGCTTTGCAAGAAAGAGAGAAAGAGAATAATCGATATTGTTTTTCTTACTCTCCAGTAAAAAATCAGTGGCCACTTCAATCTTTTTTTTTCTTATTCTGGACATTTGGTCATTTTATAACAAAATATATATTCATCTAAAGCCTCCGAGATCATGTTTAAACTCAAACCAGTGCGGTTGAACTTCAAGGACATATTTTGTATATAATGATGTTAAATCATCAAATATACCAAACTTAATGAGCATTTGAAGCATGATCAGCTCTTATTTTTTGAATAGAGACACCACAGCTGGAACATCTTCTCATATTAAAATACAATTCAAAAAACAACAGGTATCTTCAAAATAATATGTGGAAACATTTTAGCATGTATTCTCTTTGTTTATTGATAACCACAAAACTATACAATAGGCTATTTATGCTGTGCCCACACAGGGTATCGAAACACGATTTTTAGTGTGTTAATCTCTCATACTGAACCACCGGGGGAGGGGAAGCAGTATATGTTATGTTTTTGTTTAAATAATCAACACTCCTGTCATTACAATCACGGGCTCCAATAAACAAAATCCTTTGTCTTTCTTTATTGATACTAATAGATGATAACTTACTCAAACTTCCTAAGATAAATTTCTGGTTTACAGCAGTAACGCTCGAATACTCGTTACACGTTTATTTTATATCTTGATTTCCAGGTGTTGTCTTCATTAGCACAAGCTTTGAATAACAGTGAACATAGAACTGGTATTTTCAACCGTGGGGAAGACCGGGGCTGTTTGACTCATCTAAAAAAAAATAAATAAAAGTCATCTGTAAATCTCAAAATAAATAATGTTGATACCAATAAAACCCAGACACTTTCCTATATTACACAGAAAAAACAAATCAATTACCTCTTTGTCAATTTTCCTGAGTACGGAACAAGGTGACACATGCTCTGGGGTAAGTTGACACGGACGAAATATAAATAAAAAACACTTTATTTATATCAATATATTTATTGCACATTTAAGTAAATGAAATAAAAAAATACTTTAAATGTTTCAATCATTTTAATCTATACTGAGCAATTGAGTTATAAACAAAGAATATCAAGAAAGAAAAAAAAATACAGTAAAAATGTATTCGTTCATCTTATCTGGAGAGTCACATGGTTCATGAGCTCAGCCTGTACAGGATGTGCACTGGAGATGCATAGTTTTAAATTCAAATTTTAGAAAAAAATATCACAAGAAAATAATGGAAAGTGAGGAATGAGAAATTTGCAAGAATTTTAATTAGTTTTCGTTAATTTTTTAACATTTTACACATTAATTAAAATTAATGAAAATTTATTTAATTATTTCTGTACTACATCGATCTTTTGTTAAGAGCGTAAAACTATATACAAATTCTTCAATGTGAGGCTGGTTGTCACGCGTGACAATCTGCCCCAAGTGAAATGTGTCAACGTACCCCAAACCACCATTGTGTGTGCCGTTCCAGTCATAGTTACCAAACAAAATTATATACCATGATATAGCCTAAAGAATACACTTTCAAGTACGATGTAGCTTAAGTTTTTTTTAACAAAGTATTTAACATAACAAAATCTTCGCAGAAGAAAATATTTACTTACGTATGTGAAAATATCAATTTTTACTCCTGCACACGAGAGAGGCTTCCTATCACAATGAAACTATAACAGCAAGTGATGTATAGTGGTTTGGTTTGTTCTAAATTTCGCGCATAGCTACACGAGGGCTATCTGCGCTAGCCGTCCATAATTCTGCGGTAAAAGACTAGAGAGAAGGCAGCTAGTCATCACCACCCACTGCCAACTCTTGGACTGCTCTTTTACCAACGAATAGTGGCATTGACCGTCAGATTATAACGCCCTCACGGCTGAAAGGGCGAGAATGTTTGGTCGGACGGGGATTCGAACCCGCGACCCTCAGATCGCGAGTCAAGTTATGTGTATATAGATGCGTTCATCATCATCATCATCATAGACAGCAGTACATGGATAATTCTACCGATGCTTAGCTGCCACACAAACATATAGATGCGTTAGTGATCATGATATCACGGTTACCAGCTTCAGAGTGTGAAAGTTATCGACATTGTGTCAACCTGCTTCTGTAGCCAACCAGCCCCGGTACCCCCCGCCTACGGCACTTTAAATACATCTGGGTTAAGGGGCCAGGTCAGAAACCCTAGAGCCCATGATGTTGAATTTGTAACAAGATAGGAGATAACTAGTTACTAGCACTCTCCACCACAAGGACTTTATCCAGCTCTTATAACGCACCCACAACTGAAGATGAAGAGAGTGTTTAGCAGTATCATGTCGCAAACCTCCAATCTTTTATCAATACGTTGGCGCTCTATTCATTAGGATATAGCCGGCCCTAAGAATGCTGTTTCTGAGAATTAACCATTAGGATATAGTAGGCCAAAGAATGCTGTTTCTGAGAATTAACCTTTAGGATATAGTGGGCTAAAGAATGCTGTTTCTGAGAATTAACTATTAGGATGTAGTGGGGGCAGTGTTTCTGATAATCAGCCTTGTTATTCAAATGCTTGAAGATTTATTTCATTAATTACTACTCCATTATTTAAAAATGCACAAAATATCGCTTATCTCGATAGGCTCAGGCTTGTCACTTTTCTATTCTTAACATTATTTTGAGATATTAATGTTAAATATATCGTAATGTATTTTAAATATTTGTTTATTTCTTCGTCTCTAAACAGATACAATCTCTCCAAAACTGGCAAAATAACGATGAAACAAGATTCACCTCAATTTCTGAAAAATAAAAGTATAAAAAAACTTACTTTTGGTTTAAGAAGTACCGTTCAAAATCCAAGCATTAACATTGGCATAGTGAAAAAAAAGAAAGAGAAGAGAGTTAGAAATTTACACCCCACACCTTTGCAAAGGCACGGTTTCCACAGAAGATAACTGTCAGTAGTTTGTGCTCATTTTTTACAGTTTGCTAGTTTAACTTACTGTATGCACTATTTATAAACTGCTGCAAAGGCCATCTTAATAATAAGGTTTCTTGTTCACATGTGCTCAGTACTCCTGCAATGACAATGTTATCACATCTTGAAGAAAAAAAAACGTCTTCTTTAAAAAGCCTTTAATCGTTGTAGTCCCTACGCTGAGTCACCTTCGTTCTCACGTCCGAATATTTATAACTTCGAAGTCAATGTAGGATAAAACGAAAAAACAACAACAAAAAACTTTGATATTCTATACAAAACCTATATATATATATATTACACTGACCTTTGTTATTCACATATTGCACATTATATTGCGTCACTTACGTATATTATTACTATGTAGACTAAAATATGATTATAAAGATGTGTTTCTTTAAATAGTTGAGAGTATTTTTGTAATGCAAAATAAAATACTTTTTAGAAGTTCTGGTGTATGGATAAGGTTGAATTATGTATAAGCATTATAATATAAATAAAAAAGCTAATTTTAATTATAGTTATTAATATTTCATTAAAACAGTTTTACGTCTTACGATGCATTTTTGTATTCAAATTAGAATTATACTAATTTTTTTGTTATGAGTATTACATTATAAGCAGTAAGAATGATGCGAAATTCTTTGAACAGTTCTTTAATACTAAGATGTTGACCACAGTAAATTAATTATCATTTGTCATATATCATCAGCTTCTTGCCCCCAGTGGCACAGCGGCATGTCTGACGACTTATACTGCTAGAAACCGGGTTTCGATACCCGTGGTGAGCAGAGCACAGATAACCCATTGTGTAGCTTTGTGCTTACTACAAACAAATCATCTTCTTTTACGTTACTCGAATTCCAATTTTGTTTTTACTGAAATTGTTTTCCGTAGAATCGGTTATTTTGTTACGCCATTCACACTTTGTGGTCAGAATTATATATTTGGCAGGCGTAATATCCTTTGTTTTCCACCGCTAATAGATTCTAACGACAAATATCCTTGAGCATCCGCCCAAACAAACGGTATTTGTTAACAACCCTCTATCCAAATATACATATATTTTTTTATGGGGATAAATCAGTCATATGACACATCACTTGATCAATTTGTTTTGCATATGAAAATAAATGGAATGTTTTACAAATATACGAATTTTTTGTATGCAGAAAATTTAATATGTTTGACATCTAGTGTTTTTTAAAATTACCACACATAGTATAAAAAGGAATGAGCTATCTTTTGTAAGATTATCCAAACATTGAACGTATGTTTTAGCATCTAAGGAGTGTTATATTCTTAATATGTTCTTAACCTTAGTTTTTGCTCAAGGAAGCTATATAGCTGTGACAACTTGTTGACTGTTATTATTAAATAATTGAATAACTGACTATTAAATACAGAAAGACATGGAATGTGAAAATTTATGAAATTATGGAAATAATATATTTTTGATAAACTGTGTTCTGAATTATGTACATTAAGAAAATATAATAAAACCACCTATACCTGAATTGAAACTTATGGAATCATATCCATTTTAGCTGTTTCTAGCATCCACACAAAGGTAGCTTCATTTATTTTAAAAACAACATACTCAAAAATGCCATTATGAGATTGTTTTTATAAAATTTGGACACAGCGTAAACAGGATAATACCTAATGAAATTTATGTACGTATTTCCATTAACTTAGCAGCCTGCACATTATCTATATTTTAAACTTTTAAATGTGCATTCTGTAAAAAAAATGATAATCGAAAGAGCTTAAAACGTTCGCAGCTGATACTGAACTGACATCATAGAACCTAATTACTGCAACGCCTTTATGTCAAAAAAAAGTATAAGCAGATTAAGGTATTTCTTGATACAAATTTTAAAAATTCATAATTTGAATTCCTACAAATTCCATAATATTAATTATGAGATAACTCTGGGAGGCCTTTTTCAATACTTATGTTCAAATAATATTGTGTACAGAACCATTTTAGATAATAAGGATTTACCTTTCCTGAAACGATATTATAGTGTACACGCCTTTACTCTTTTCTCAATTTCATGTCAACAAATCTTAGAAGTGTGAACCAAACTGCATTAAGATGGTTGGTTTTAAAGAATAACACTCAGGATGAAACTGTAATACAACTGAATCAAAATATACGTTCCCTCAGAAATAGTTTATTGAGGTAGACTTTACGTGGCTCTCAGCACTTTAAGTTGCTTAGTTGATTGTAAGGTTGGGATTCGAATTATATTTTCAGTTTTACAGCAAACACTATTTTCCAAGGTTACTTTTATCTACTTTTCTTTTTAGTACTTCCACTCTCTCTGACTATAACACATTTTTCCCTGTCTATACTGAATGCTGAGATTCACTAATCTGTTTTACAGTTTTCTGTTAAGATTTCTCTTAGTGGCCGCGAAGTCAAGATCTTGACTTGACTACTAATCAGTGTAATCGTGAACCGTCTTCCTTCAGGCTTCTCCGTGGCTCACATTAACGGTAATAAACAGAAAATAGAATGTTTTGGGCAGTGCCATCAAAGGACGAAACTTTGTATAAATCCTGACAGCACACACACACTTACACATTCGTGTATCTAAGAGGCGTATACCAAAATTATTTAATAATCAACATAATACTTACTCAAGATATATATAATTTATTATTACGATGACGCATACGTTTTTCAATTTGAAAACACTCCAAAAGTATTCAAACGTTTATCAACTATGTTACAGAGTGATGTAAGATTTCTAAAGATAACGTAGAATAATATTTATTGAAATATCTAAAACTGACTAACTAAATAGCGTTATATCAAACTATGTCCTAGTATATCCATATAAAAGCATGTCTTTTGTGAAAACTAACAGAAATACTTTACTACTGTCACAAATGGAAAATAATCTGTATTACAAGCAGTCTATACTCTTATTTATTATATATTATATACTATATAATATATATATTTAGTATATATAATATGCTATATAATATATATATTTAGTATATATAATATGCTATATAATATATATATTTAGTATATATAATATAGTGAGTTAATTTTACTACATTACATTGTAGTTACTTTTAACTTTTCTGCTCCCATTCTTATGAAATACAAATATAGGTTATATCACTAGAATGGAAAATGTCACTTCACATTAAACAAAATTGTGCCGACGGTAGATCAAGTAATTCTCAAAGACAGTTCTCACATGCTTGGCTTGAAGATGTAAACACTAGTAGATTTTAATTGATGGTGCTTTATTTTGCCCCCCAGTGGCACAGCGGCATGTCTGCGGACTTACAACGCTAGAATCCGTGTTTCGATACCCGTTGTGGGCAGAGAACAGATAGCCCATCGTGTAGCTTTGTGCTTAATTACAAACGAACAAGCTTTATTTTGATTTTTTGGATTTTGTAACCGGCGACTCGGGTTCGAATCGGTGCGATACCACAAAATTATTTTTCACACTTTAAGCAGTCGGTGTGTTATAAGTATTTTTGAGCATCAAGAAAGTGCCATAAATATAATTAGATATGAAATAGGTCTGAATTCATCTGGAAGTATGGACCATTTAAATATACACCACCATAATATTACATTCACAATTTAAAAACAACAAGAGTGCCATCTACCAATCTCGGATTTAAATATAAAAGATAATGGAACTACGTTATGTATATCCCTAACTATAAACGGGTACCGTTTGATTACAAATGGAATTCAATAACATGGTAGTGTATAGTGTGTATTACCTAGAAATTGACTTATTAAGCTTTTTAAACAAATAGAAAACATGAAAGTGAGGTTAAAAATAATTATTTTCTCACCCATTTCATAGAAAACATGCACGTGAGGTTAAACAAGAATTATTTTCTCACCCATTTCACTAATAACATTGTTAAAGAGTTTCTCAACAAACTATACAAACACACTGATATAGAAATTGATCTTAAATTTACCATGAAGCCTTAAGTCCGTCTGGGTCAGATGTTTTCATTTGAGGAATAAATTCCTATTCTTGAAACCCCACATATTTATATGTCCTCGGTGTAGACAAGACTTCGAGGGATCACCAATCCTTTGGTTGTCCATGCAAATAGAAAACATCTAAGGGCAGGACTACACAATTCGTCATATGTTTAAATGTACTTCAACGATGACTGTGATAGTAAACCTAGATTTTTACCTACGGAAATGGTATAATAAGTGTGAGGATAAAATATACTTTGTATATTATGAAGCTTAAGTCTGCATTCTATGTGAATCTTTTGGCTACACAACTGTTGTTAAAAATTGATAGATAACAGCTTTTATTACAATTTTCTGTATTTGGTTTTTTTTATAGCAGTATAAATGATATCAGCTTCGGAGATAAAGTTGAATAAAAACTGAGAAAAGAAACAATAAAACAGTTGAAGAGGTAACGAAATTTGGTTCATTTGTGTATTAGATAAAGACAAAATATTTCCAAGTGTTATTCTCGTAAATAGTTTTCCAGAAAATTAATTTTTATGAACGTCATACCCAATTGCAATTGTTCTTTTACTTTAAAAATGTGGAGTTTTCATAGAACGTTTAATAAAATAATTTAAACTGTAAAAAACACAAAAGCATCGTGTATAGATTGCAGAAAAACGAAACAGCTTTGAAAAAAACACAAAAAAAAGCAGTTCCAATCTAACCAGTTTTGACGATGACTATGCTCTGAGAGAACAAGAATCCGAGGAAGAAGAACTATTTTGATGTTATTTCTAAATTTCACTATATTTAAAGAATACACCTTAATTGATAAATAATTTTGAATACATTAAGTGAAAACTTTCTAGCACCAATCGTAAAGTGCCAAATCTTATAAATATTATCTTGTTCTATTTGTTTACTTGATTATCTTCTTAATGACATTATTCTACCGTTTTAGTTAAGACGTAAGTTCTTCCAGTCACTTTAATACCTCCTTCGTGTAATAAAGAAGCTCCTGAGTATAGCGTATTTCGAAAAACAACAGCCAACATGAGCAAAGGCGTTTATTAAATTTCTGCAGCATTCCTTTCCATTCTTGCATGTGAAAAGGAAAAAAACGGAAAATTATGTGTTCTAATTTCGTGGGGATATTTCATATAGTTTTCATGTCCATGTTAAAACTAGAATAGCCATGATAAACAAATGGATGGGTCAAGGTAAAAGGGGCAATGAAATGATTAAACCAGAGAAGAAGGATTTTACCGTTAGGGAACTCTAGTACCAACTGTAACCAGACTCGAAAGAGCAGGAACTTAGTTTTATTCGACACAAGCTGACGTACCCGTCCTTTGTCCGGGTTATGAACTTAAAAAAAAAATGTGTGGGTGGATGCTATGATAAATAACACAAAAATTGTAATATTCACAAAATTTACTTCTGACATATTATTACAGAATTCATTATTACCTCACAAAAGTTTTCTATAAGTTTTAAAAATTCAATACGTACATACTTAAAACATGGTATACGCTATGCGATGGTCAGGGTGATTTTCTAGGAAGAGATAGCGACCAAAGTAGTGACGGTATGGGTGCTTTCTGTTACCCATTTTCAACACCCACCTCTTAATGTCCTTCCACACTGTTTGACGTTATTAATTAATTGACGGTCATTGGCCGCAGAAATGTCTTATGAGATGAAGTTGTAAGGTTACGGGTCAAAGCAGAAATTGGGTATAACTTAAGAAACGGCTCTTCATATCAGCGTTATCGTGGCTGTTATCTTATCAACTTTACCTGATTTTATGTATTATTGAAATAGTGGCGACCATTTTTTTCTATTGCATTCCTCCATAGGGAGTGCTAGTAGCACACTGTCTAGGATATATAAGACGTCTGTCTGTCTTCCTCTCACACTGCGTGTATACTGTGTTATAGAATATTTAATGTTTTTTTTTTGGTGTAAGGATGTGGCGACATCTATGGATGTAGTTAACATAATTTACGCCAAAGATAATAAATACCCAATAACACCAATAATGGGATGGTGAATCACCTATTAACGTGCCCCTTGTTCCAAACTATCATCCCACAAAGTTTGGTTTAGATTGGCCCAGCGACCTACGAGTAGTTAGATAACAGAAAGAAAAACAGAGACAAAGATTTCGTGCTTTATATATATAGATAATAAGTAGGTATAAGAAATGAAAGAGTTGTATTACTCAATAGGCATGCTGTGTGTTAGAAAGTACCAAAGCCAAACAGGGCTACATGTGTTGTATAAAATGTGTAATCTTATTGTGAATTTTGAATCAACTTTCTAAAAATAACTTTTGATAACGTTAAATTTGAACGTAGAGTTTATATGAAAATAACATTTGCTAAAAGTAGAATAGTCAGCGGTAATGAATACCTACATAATTATGACACTTAGACACGACTGACATTTAAATTGGTATTTGGATTATTATAATATCTATTTTATTTGAAATAACATTTGTTATGTTTTTGGTGTTCTACTGTTTGTTCTAACATTAAATTTCCTTTTTTTTCACTAAAAGATTATTCAACAATATATTTAAAACTCTATATTCAGTACTTACCATAAATAAACAGGGCTGCGAATCAAAGAGTTTGTGGTTTGAAACGTGATTCTGATAAGAACAATATGCACTTTTTAGAAATCGGTGCATAATAAAACTCTCAGCTAATCCTTTTATTCATTTCCAGGTGTCAGAAAAAGTTATTGTGGCGGTATGTGCTGATGATTGACTAATTTCTCTCTTTCAAAAATAGGGATGCTATGCCTAAATCTTAGATATTTTTGACCCGATACTTTAGTGTACGTGCGCATAAGGTGTCTTTCAGGTTGCAAATTCCTTACCATGAATGTTTTTCTGTAAGACTATAAAGGGCTGAGCTATATTAAAATCATTTTGAATATGCAAATCAAGAAGTCAAGTGAAAACCACAGCCGATATAAAGTCACGGTGGAACTGAATGTATCAGAACTACATTTTGACAATGTTTGTTCTTTTGTGAAGAGTGTGATGCCACCGAAAAGTTAGTTTATTGTTAAGTAACGTATCAGTTACAAATAATATTTATTTAACATACCAAGAATCTTCAGTTGGTAATGTTAACACAAAGAGCCAAGATTAATAAAACAAAAACATGTATTTCATTAAATTTTGAAAGTCAAGTTAATAAATAAATTACATTTATTATTCTGACATCCGAAATGGCATGACTTACTTATTACCATAATTTTATGTTTTTCTAATACAAGCAAAGAAACCCTTTTTACTTCACTACTAGATTTTTCTTACTAATAAAATCCCCCGGTGTGTCATCGGTAATAATACGGAGTTACAACACTAAAATTTGGGGTTCGATTCCCCGCGGTGGACACAGTAGCTAGCTCAATGTGGCTTTGCTAAAAAAAAAAACCCAGCAAACCTAACTAATAAAGAAGTTATTTCCAGTGAAACTGAACATTGATCCGTGGTGAAGGGAAACTACTGACTGCTGATGGTGAGCCAGAGTTAAGTTAACTAGCTTTCTAGATAAGTTGGTGGCTAACTGATTAACTTGGTTTAGCTACAGCGTTCATACTAAATTTTTGTAATACAAGCTTTGTTGGTTAGCATATAATAAACTTTTTACCGGATTAAACCAGTTATTCCAGGTGTGAGATGATGCATGATGAAACTAGTAAGTTGTTCATGGAATTTGCACAAGAGCTCATGCCATGACATATTGTACTTAGTACACGTGAGCAGAAATTGTGATCATTGACTGTTCATTTAGTCATTCAGCATCTTTAAAACTAACAACTAAGTATTTGCTTTCATTTTATTCTATATTTTCTCAAAGCTTACTTTGCCACTAGTTTCCATATGAGCTAAGGTTAAGATGCTGACTACTTTTGAATTCAATATTGTACTCTGATACCCCATTGGTTATGTTAACCGACCTTCAAGTGTTGATTTAAAATACTGTTCCAGTTCGCTGATAACAGAAATGTTTATGGAAGTGTCACCTCTAGAAACATTGACCATATATAAGCTTCTCAAACTAAGCTCTATATATAAAGATTTCTTCACTTTTTAACCTTTTTCTTGACCCTACTTCTCTAAAATGGGAGAAAAGTTTATTCTTAGAAAAATAAAATCTAAGAAAAATCGTCATGAATTCAACGAGGAAATAGAGAAAAACGAAAATCGTTTAACTTAACTTCCTCCTTATAAAAACATCTTTACAACAGCTTTTATCGTAAGCTCATCATCAAGAGATACCTTCATCCTGTTTCAGTTCTTCTAATGACTTTTTACCGTAAAAAACAAAAAATGTATTATCAGTACTCAAGAGCATGACAACCATAAGCTATTATAAGTAAGTACATCTAGATAATTGTACGTTTTTAAATTAATTACTGGAAATTTCATGTGAACAATCTAAATCAATGTAAATAATTTTTATCGGCTGTACTTCTGAATCCTCTTTGTCTGATGTCTAACTACGTCTAGATAATTATACGTTTTTAAATCAATTACAAGAAATTTAATGTAAACAATCTAAATAAATGTAAAAACATTTTTATCGACTGTACTTCTGAGTCCTCTGTGCCTGATGTCTAAGATTTCAACTTAAATGACGTCGGTATGCAATACTTTTTCACATGTTGGTTTGTTTTAGAGCAAGGTCACATTGGGCTATCTGCTGTGTTCATCGCAGGGAATAAGTCCTCAAATTTCAGCGATGTAAGATCGTAGACTTACCGCTGTCCCACCAGGGGACATTTCATATGTTAGTTGCGGGATTCTATCTCTCCTTATTAACGTTAACCACTTTTTCCAAAATTAAACAATACCATTTGCACATTCCCTCTGGAGAGCTTTTGTTTGTTTGTACTTAAGCATAATATTACACAATGGGCTGTCTGTGTTCTGCCCACAACGGGTATCGAAACCCATTCTAGCGTTGTAAGTTCACAGACATACCGCTGTGCCACTAGGGGGCCTGACGTGCTTTACAGTTACCATTTATCTTGTGGTTGTCCTGCAAGTATTTAGTAGATGTATGCACTATACAAGTCATATACCCTTCAAAATTACGAGACTCACAGGTTAATTTCTGTACATTCTCACTCAAGCTGGAAAACAACAGACTTATGTTGTTTCATTATACGAAACGACTTACTCAAAATATATGTGAAATGCGTCAATCCTTAACCTTATATAATTAATAGTTCATACAATAAAATGCAATAGTTATACAAATTAATTATGTTCTACCACATAAATCAAAGAAATCATGAGGCGAAAACCTAGCTCTGCGTTATGGAAACAGCAACAACAGCAAAAATACGTATTAATTACCGGCCATTCACGTTGGATAAATCATATTCATAATAATTGCGCAAATGAAATAAGCCTGTAAATTGATGATTACATTATACATTTGTCCAACTGCTCTACTTCATATAACTTCTGTATCTATATTTTATGTATTTGTATTTCCCTACGAATATTTTGATTCCTTAACCAGCGACACAACCACCTCTCTATAATGAACAATGGTATGCATTATTCTTATGATACTCGTACTACTGGTTGATACTTGTAACTGGAGCAACCTCTATCGTTCCTAACTCAAAATACGGTAAAACAGTAGCTTGGCTTTTTTCCCGACCTTTCAGTAGTATCACTGAACATTTTGTCCACAAATAGTGCCAAATGTTTTGTGGTAGATGATACTCTGTTATACTATATTCCCATTCTAGATCATGCAGGAACTTCGCCACCCAATCATCTTGTCCACTGGGTAAAGTGGCTTAGGAAAGCATGCTCATATTTCATTAGTCTCCAGACATCTGACAGTTAATTCCTTAATGACGTAATCACAAGCTAGTTGGAATCCTTCCCGATCAATTATTAAAGCGGTTACTTATGGATGTTTTTCTTCGGCTCCGTCATCAGCGAGAGTAATCAGGATCCATCCATCAAAATATAGTTAATTTTTCTCTTACTATGATTCGTTATATCTAAGCTTAGTTACTGATGTTCTCCTTAACACTCAAATATAACAACATCCAGCACATGACGGTTTTCTGTTGACGGAATAGTCATCATTGTACGTACACTTATCATTCTACTTCTAACACGTAAGCGTATTCTGTTTTCAGCAGGACCGTGTACACATACACTTTTCTATTATTTTATAATCTCATACACGTTCAATCGAAAATGTTGCTTGGAGTTTATAATCCACACATCTCAGTAAGTGTATGTTGTTCAATAATATATCTACTGTTTATTGTTGTTGCATTTAATAGCGAGCGAACTTTACTTTCATGATATGCCTATCGTTCATTTATGGGGGCTTCTAAACACCTATTAATTTTGACTAGTTCAACGTATTTATATTTAGCTATCCTCGTCGATTGGTTGCCTCTTATACAACTTGGATTCTCTCTGAACAAAAAACTAAGTTCCATTTTTAAATTGTGATCATATAATTTGTCCCCCCCCCCAGTGGTTCAGCGGTATGCCTGCGGACTTACAACGCTAGAATCCGGGTTTCGATATCCATGGTGGGCAGAGCGCAGATAGCCCATTGTGTAGCTTTGTGCTTAACTACAAATAAACAAATCATATAATTTATCAACCTCAGAGTCATTTCCGAATAAATGTTTACATTATCCATTTTTTTATTCCTATTTACCACCAAACCATGAAGTTCATGCATTCTCAAACTTAACCGATACCACAGTATGGTTAATAAAATCACTACTAAACATAGTGTTATTAGTATTTAGGTCGCGAGTTTCAACGAGTTTGTAAAATATTTTCTTTGTAACTCCTTAAGCTTACTCACATGTTGCCGAATTACATAATTTTCAATCTTGACTTATCTGGAGGTAAATGCTTTGCTTTTTTAAATATGTTTTTAATTTTTAGGAATCCGAAATTTAGTTTTATCTTTTAAAACAATTTCCCTTCTCTTATGTTTAATTCTGGGATTATATATTTAGTCCTAAAACTCGAAGGTCAGTTTATACTTTCTTTACGTTTATTATCAGGATTTTCATTTGTTGATCAAACTAGCGTGCATCTAACCTTGGGCAGAAAACTGCTATTTACAATTAATCTTGGAGAGTAAATAACCTAATATCTAGTGTTTGAGTTCTATAAAAGTAAAACAACTGTGTTTCTCTCGCACAGTCAATTTTTTATCCCGTATTCATGTAAATAGCAGCACATAATAGCGTTGGCATTGAATAGATATTTGAGTTTGGATTAAAAATTCTAATAGGCTCTTCGATACAGTCTAGGAAATAATTTTCAATTATTTATAAGTGTGTTGGTCATTTGAAATAGCTAAATAATGTTTCTCGGTTCATGTTATTAACACTAGGAAATTGTTCAATTCAACTGGTATGGAAACAATCGTATATAATTTAAACAATCTGTTGCTTATTAAGGTATCTCACTAAACATTCTTAAGGTATTCTCTATATCAGCCATCCCCGTCACACCAAACA
>NW_013665700.1:227867-230526 GCF_000517525.1 Limulus polyphemus | reverse complement strand
AACCCTCGTGTAGTTTTGCGCGAAATTCATAACAAACTGCATCAGCCCATGTATAACCCATAGGAATATGATCATTATGTTTCGAGATTACAAACTGTAAGTGTGAGGTATTACTTTTCAGAATCATCTAGTACATTTCCAGCGTTTTATGTAATAGAAAATATGGAATAATCTTTTTCCTGATATTACATTGAGCGCCTGTGTTGAGTGAAATTAATCATTAGTGTTGTTTATTAATGCATTTTATACCTTCTTAATGTTCTTATCCTATAGTTCTATCGTTGAATTTAGGGAACTCATTATAGTTGCCTGTTCACCAAACACATGTACCTTCTCTTTTTAATATATGTCTCTCTTTATCTCCTCTTTAAGTTTTTTAGATTCTCTGACGTAAAGATGCCGATTAAAATTTCAAAATGTTTCATCCATCATCAATCAGTCCTCTATTTCATCTACGCCTAGTCGAAATAGACGCACTGTTCTTAATGTAATCTAATTCCAGCAGAAGGCCGTCTATTTATTGGTTTTGTTTGTTGAACAGCTGCTTGATAACTACCTGCGCTGGTCGGCCCTACTTTTTGAAATGATACACTAAAAAGAAAGCAGCTAACTAGTCAACACCATCCACCGCCAACTATAATACCCCCATGGCTAAGAGGGCGAGCATGTTATTCGGCGATGAGCTTCGATCCCGCGACCCGTAGATTGCGAGTCGAGCGCCATAACCACCAAATCATGTCAGGCCTCACTTCTTGGTGATAAACTTCTGAGTTAATCGTATATATAAGTTTCTATTAACGCTTTTTTGTGCTATTTTCATTAAGTTGTATATATGCAATTCCTGTATGTGTGTAAATCTCTTTTTCTCTGTTCTTAAAATATAAACTCGTATTCCAATCCAATGACTGTGTATAATTATTCGTTCCTTGTTTTACTCAGTCTGGTATGTTGTAGAAATGGTATGTGTTCCACATTATCTACTTGCCTCTTTTATTATACAAGATTCCCTCCCTCAACAATTAATATTCTTGCATTATTACTCATACTGTAAATACTTACGTTCTCTGCTTTCACTGCAGACATCATCAACAATATAAGTACACTCATCATCTTGATTAAACTCCATTGACGCTACTTAGTGAGTTGTACTTGATCTATTTCAGTATGTAATATAGTACATTTAAATACACGCAGATCAGATTTAATCTATATGGGTCTCTTTGTTGGAGGATCTTGTAACCAATTATGCACAGGAAAGGAACCACGTGATATTGAATGATGACCGTGTATTTCTGTAGTGTGTGTTGGTGGAATCGCAAAAATCTGTCTTTCACTACTATTTGCTGGATCATGTTCGTCTACGCTACCTAGGCCAGCTATATTGAACTCTCTCTCGTCGGACCCCGCACTCTGATAGCTAGCCTGGCTTGTAACTAGAGCTATGCAACAGCTACTTCGTCATCCTCAGATGGAATATCTATAATTTCATCTTCTCTAACTTCAATGCATTCATCTTGTAACTATATCTTATCACTACTATTTTAACGCTTTAATTTTTACTTGGAAGTTTGTTTGTTTTGATAGAGACTTACACTTTAGGTAACACTTCATACTTATGTAGCTTAGCTTCTCTAACCTGTTTTAATCTATTAACGTTTTCAATTTATGTTTTCTTATCATATTTCTTTATTTCAAAATTCACAGGACGTGTGTATTTTACTACTCGAAGTGGAACTTTCCATAACTTAACTAATTTCTTCATGTTTTCTTTCTTAATAACAAGAATATACAACAACGCGTTATCTCCTAAATTAATTTCACTAATTTTTGTTTTCTTGTTTGCCGGTTTTCTCTGTTTTTAAATTAAGTTTTTATTTGATATTTCGAATGATACTTAACTTTATTGTATCATGTCTGCTTTATTATCACTTATATAATCCTTGGAATTAATATCTCTTACAAGGGCTCTCTCTCTCTCCTGAGTAATCACATTCTTTGTTGGAAATCACAATACTGTGATAATCCTTCTAAATCTCTTTACCAGTTCATTAGCATCTGGAAGGTACCATGTCTTATTCATTTTTTCTTACACCTACTCATTCACATCTTTTTTATTAACTCTTAAATAAAATGCTTACCTGTGTCTTTCAACAAAAACCGTAAAATTTATTCTCGAGACTCACATGATTCATAAAAGTTTTTGCGTTAACATTTTTTATAAGGCAAACATTTATATTAACTCTTGAGTTTTCTACTGTAACTCTATTTAACGCTTCTACATTAGAAAGTTTTCGATCTGGTCTGTTTATTACTCCAGCATCATATTACTGAAACAGCAGTGACTGTCATCTTGAAGACTGATCCTTCAGTGTCATTAATCACCCTAAAGGTGCATGATCTGTATTATAATAAACTTTCTCTCACACAGATAGCAACAAAATGTATTGATATCATGTAAAACTACTAAACATTTTTGTTCTATTGCCGAATAACTCGTCTCAGGTTTAATCAACAGTTTAATTTTATATGCGATGGAGTGTTATTTGCCATTTTTGTTACATTACTATAACAAAACTGATCCTATTCCTTAACCAGAAACGTCTATACTTAATATGCACTCTTTACTCAACTGTTTACTTTGATATGCTATGGAGTGCTG
>NW_013665700.1:215205-226867 GCF_000517525.1 Limulus polyphemus | reverse complement strand
TTTACTTTACGTAATCTATCATATACATGCCTTATTCTATCAGAGTATTCCTCAAAACTTGCTGAAAGATTATTACATCATCTAAATAACAAAGACATTCAGTCTTGTAAGCCTGATAACACTGCGTCCTGTAATCTCTCGAATGTTCAAGGACATTACATAAACTAGAATAAATTATATTAAAGTTCTACCTTCCTGAAGGCAGTTTTGTCTTTGCCTTTTTCACCTATCTCGACTTGCCAATAACCGCCCTGCAAGTCCATGGAGGAAAAATACTTACTTTAACCTAACCTATCTAATGCCTCGTGTACATGTATGTGTTAACGAATATGCTTCCTTGATCATAACCTTAGTTAACTTCCTAAAAAAATGATTTTTTTACCATCCTTTTTAAAAAACAAAAACTACTGGGTCATTATAAGGACTACTATTGTCCTTTATAGCTCCTTACTCAAGCATATCTTTTATTCGCGTTTGTAATTCTTTCATGTGCTTCTCTATCACTCTAAGTGGTTTTTGCATTATAGGTGTACTACTTGCTAATACTATCTTGAGCCCGGCATGGCCAGGTGGTTAAGGCACTCGACTCGCAATCTGAGGGTCGCGGGTTCGAATCCCCGTCACACCAAACATGCTCGCCCTTTCAGCCGTGGGGGCGTTATAATGGTACGGTCAATCCCACTATTCGTTGGTAAAAGAGTAGCCCAAGAGTTGGCGGTGGGTGGTGATGACTAGCTGCCTTCCCTCTAGTCTTACACTGCTAAATCAGGGACGGCTAGCGCAGATAGCCCTCGTGTAGCTTTGCGCGAAATTCAAAAACAAACAAACAATACTATCTTACATTCACTTTATTTGTACAGCCATTGAAACGACCTTCTCTTACACGTATATATCTGCCTTGTTCCAATGAGTTAATTTTACTTTTCCTACACTTTTTTAAACCTTTTTTATATGTTCATACACAGAGGCTATTTTATCTATGCTGCTAGTCAGACCTAATACTATTACGTGTTCAGGCACTACTACTTCACTCTCATTTATATTCAACACATTTATGGCTACAGTGTCTCGCTCAGACACTTCACTTATACATACAGCAATGTGTGTATACTTGACTCATCTGTTTCTACTGGCTCTATTAAGATATCATAATTTTCCTTAAAGTCCTCTATTTTAGTGTTAATAACAGGGACACATTCCGTGGGAATGCTGTATTGTCTGCTCTATGTTTATAGTCATCTGAGTGGTCCGTACAGTTGTGTACATGTTTAGTATTCTTTATCTTCATTTTATCTCACTTGACTTTATTACCATTTGCTACTTTATTTTTAACTAGTTCTTCTGTGCTTGTTTTAACTCTTTGATTACTACTAAGATAAGTGTTTTTCTCTTTACTATCGGTGGCCTTGCCTTTCTTATGACCCATAAATTTACTACCATTCCGACTTCTTAAGTGTCGTGTGTCACTAGGAGGAGTAGGAGGGCTGATGAGTTTTCACTTCTGATCAGAGAGTCTTACTATTATGCTCACTAAAGGCATAGTTATTTACTAATTCAGGCATCTGGCCGTTAAGCTGTGTTGGCTCAGACTGATCATTAGTTGCTACATTAGCACACACGTCTGTAGATATGCTTACTTCAAACTAAGCTCTCTATTTCTATACGGAGCTTATCTGTGATAACGTATCTATCAATGTAATAATTTCTTAAAATTTTGACCTACAATACCGTCTGACTTTCAATTTATCTGCATACAGTCAAAAACCCTCTACTTGAACACAATGTTTCCCTGTGTTTTGACTGGGTGTTCCATAATAAAAGAGAACATACTTTTCGAATTAAGATTAGGACGATACTTGTTTAAGATTTCACAAAGATGTATGAAATAAATAAAGTCAAAGTTTGATAGTACAAAATAAATTTAAAAGGAGACTGTCTTCAGTGTCAAAATACAATAAAAAGTGTTTTACTTAATAATTTTACTCTATAAAGATAAAAATGATTAATTGAAACAATTGTTATTGTATTTTGAAACTGCGACAGTCTCATTTTAAATTTAATATGTACCATTAAATTTTGACTTTATTTCTTTAATACATCTGTATGATACGTTTGGAAACTTCCTTTCTTGCATTATTCGATAATGTCAGATTTTTCTTCATAAAGTGTATACTTAACATTGAAGGTCCTGTGTCTGTGTGAACCAATAGTCAACATGCTTGATCTATTAACATTTACTTCCTAAAATACTTGTCGTTCTCTTACATAATCCCAGCTATATCTAGATTTTTTGTTACTTCTGCTACAAATTGCTTTGCCACCAACCATCTGTATGTAGTTAAATTTGTGACCATCTACATTCACGAGCTACGTGTCCCTGTAAAGCACAGTTAAACATTTTACTTGTATATTTTATTTTATTTGTTTGCTCTCCTCACTAGCAATTGTCCCTGTTGTGAACATATACATTCAAGAAGCTATATGTTCCTGTAACGTACAATTAAAACAGTCTACTTGTATGTATTATTTTATTATTTTTGCTCTCCTCACTAGCAATGTGTTCCTGTTGTGAACATATATATATACATTCAAGAAGCTATATGTTCCTGTAACGTACAATTAAAACAGTCTACTTGTATGTATTATTTTATTATTTTTGCTCTCCTAACTAGCAATGTGTTCCTGTTGTAAACATATATATACATTCAAGAAGCTATATGTTCCTGTAACGTACAATTAAAACAGTCTACTTGTATGTATTATTTTATTCTTTTTGCTCTCCTCTCAAACAATTTTTTCCCTGAAAACTAGATTTACAACATATCCAATGCTTTTTATTTTATTTTGCTTCAATATCCCTATTTTTCTACTTAGCCAATTTTATTTATTTTTACTCTGACTTACTGAATTTATTTGGAAACGTTTAGGTTCATATACTTGCTTTTATCTAAGTTCGGCTCTTGTAGTTACCTCTACTATATTTAGTAATGTCTCATGGGGAATATTAGCCTAATTTCTATTCAACATCATTAGGTTACTAAGAACTCAACTTTCATGAATCTTATATCATTAGTTTATTAGGTTCATATACTTGCTTTTATCTAAGTTCGGCTCTTGTAGTTACCTCTACTATATTTAGTAATGTCTCATGGGGAATATTAGCCTCATTTTTATTCAACATCATTAGGTTACTAAGAACTCAACTTTCATGAATCTTATATCATTAGTTTATTAGGGCGTTTTTACGTTCATCTCAATTCATTACCTTATTTTTGTTTCTTGAAACTTATGCCCAACCTCCTCAACTAGATTCACCTCTTTGTTGAGTTAAAATACTTATTTATTTCAAGATCGTCTTAGGCATTTCTCGTGATCTGTTAATAATCTGTCCCTTAGTAACCTATAATCACGAATTAGCTTTATCACGTCATAAGCACTAATAAATCTCTTTATTCGCCTACAGTTCTTAATCTTAGTACGTCAGCATTCTGAACGTCTGTTTAGCCTGAAATATGCACTGCTTTGCTATTGCATATAAAAATCTTTTAAAGTCTTCCTTTAATTCACTATAAGTGTCATAGATACATCTTTTCTTACAAGCGCTTCTCTTTTTTTTTTTGTAGTTATAATTTACAACAACTTTCATAGGTAAGAATCTTCCCAGATTTCTGGTATTTTATTTATATTGAGGAAACCCGTTAATGTTAATCTTTCGTATAAAGTCAATATAGAGTATGTTACAAATGTAGCTATCATGGTCAGCGGTATATGCACAACAACCATTGTGTTATGTGATAAGTTAAAAAAAACCCAACAGGCATAAAAAAATAAATAATAGACCTACCCTTATAAGTATCAGTGTAGTATCAGTTGGTTTGTTTAGTAAATACTGAAAAAAACTTCAATCAAGTTAAAACGCAAAACTGTAATAAAGGTATTTATTCTGTTGTGTTTTTTATTTCTTCGAAAGAATTAATGAGATGCTTGTTCTTAAATAAAATAAAAAGTTGTGTTTGAAAATTCCAAATGCAAAATGTGGCTTTACCTACTAATGTCTGATTTTATGAACGGCATCTTATTAAATTCATTTACTGCTATGCGTTATATGAATATGTCTATGTGCTAAGCTCGAAGATTAATTTTGCATTTCTGAAAATACAAAACATATTTTAAAGTGTTTATTATTGGTGTGCTACATAATACTTCAAAATAATTATTTATAATTACTTTTCGATGTGATTAAAATACAGAAACTAGCCTTAGCACAATGACATAAATTTATGTTATTTATATGGTTTATACCTTGATGAGCTATTATGCAATGTATGAAGCATGTGTCGATACTATGATGTATTAAGTAAGAATGATTATTTGTTAGGGTAAAGATCCTTCCATAAACTAGTTTAGAATCTATGTTTATGAAGATATATTTGATAACTATTATTATAAGTGTTATTATAGGTTTAACACAGTAATAAATCTACAACATTTCCACAAAGTTTTTTCTACATTTATTATAGTGTTAAACTTGTAATATAGTTTCTTCGTTACCCATTAAAGTGGCTTTAAACGTTATCAGGAAAACATGCCAATGGTTATCATCCCATGTCACTTTTGCCCTGTGTCCTTCATCCCTGAGAAAAGGCAAGCCAATCTTAAGGGGTGACACAGATACGTATACAAACTGGTGTCAGTTATAAGTTTTTATTCCTTTAAATGTTATTTGGAGTAGTCAGTAACGTAGGCAACGTCGGATTCTGCTATATCACACATAAGACTTTTGTCTGAAATTGATCGGTAAATTATATTTCCTTTTATCTTTGTATTGTGTGAATATTTCAAAGAAACCCTCTCACTCAGCAGCTAGTAAGATACCACAGTAAACTATAAGCCGGCCAGTAAGTGAAATGGAGAACTATTATGAATACAATTTTCATTTTATTTGTTAACTTCTGTTTGCATTTCTTTACTTTACTGTCCGTGTTCAATTTATTATCTAGGTAACACTCCTATAATCTGCGTTTTGAGAATACTTTGTAACTTATAGGTGAGGTGTTGGTAGATCTGAATACCACACTAGTTTCGTACATTGCCAGTATTAGTTTCATAATTTGAGGACTAAAACTTGTTTATTACCCGTTCACTCTTTTTTCATGTCTCTTCCCAAAACTGAATATATAGGGATCATTTAATGAACCTGCAAATTATAATAATTTATGGTATCTATCAATTTTGCGTCTGGCGACGTTTTGGCAGTTGAGTTTTATACCCATAGTTCCGTGAGCACAGCTACATTAGAGATACACCGAGTATACATTCCAGCTACGCCAGTATCATATGTATACAGAGCTATGTATTGACTTCGATTTTCACTGTAGACTTAACATCCAGAAACATTTCTGATGAATGAGTCACCTATTAATAGCTACTAAAGATATATTTAATTGAACTCAAAATGTGTGTTTTTTTTAGCTATCTACTATTTGTAGAGTAATTTGATTTTTAATACGACTAAAAAATCATATGTGGTTATTCAAAAATTGTTGACAATTAACCCCTGACGTATAGTTCTTCTATAAAACTAGTCAACATTTTTTAAAAATGAAAATGTATCAAATCTGGCTGTTTGCGTGTTATAGTCATTGTCCTTTGAATTGTTGTTGCAATGGTTTTTTTGTCTCTGTTCAATGGTTTCCACCAACTTTTCTCCATTTTGATTAAAACGATAAACTTCACATGTTCTCCATGAGATTTTATATGGAGTCGACTGTGTCTTTAGGCTTGCAATTAGGTATTGAAGTACTCACTCAACGCATAATTCTAAAAAATAGTACTCATTTTTCCGCCTCGATGGTGTCCTACACTAGACGAATGTATCTATTTTACACGTGTATAGAGCACTTTGATATTGTTCTTGCTTAATCAAAACACTTTTGTAATCATATATAACTGAAGCTTCGTATAATCGTTTACTAGACGAATGTATTTATTTTACACGTGGGGAGCATATTTATATTGTTCTTACTTAATCAGAACACTTCTGTAATTATACATAAATGAAGCTTCGTATAACCGCCTACTAGACGAATATTTCTGTTTTACACGTGTATAGAGCATTTTTATATTGTTCTTGCTAAATCAGAACACTTAACCGCCTACTAGACGTACATGTCTATTTTACACGTATAGAATATGTTTATATTGTTCTTACTTAATCAGAACACTTATGTAATCATACATAACTAAAGCTTCGTATAACCGTCTACAAGACGAATGTATCTATTTTACACGTATAGAATATGTTTATATTGTTCTTACATAATCAGAACACTTATGTAATCATACATAACTAAAGCTTCGTATAACCGTCTACTAGACGAATGTATCTATTTTAAACGTATAGAATATGTTTATATTGTTCTTGCTTGATCAGAACACTTCTGTAATCATACATAACTGAAGCTTCGTATAACCGCCTGTAAGTAATTATTTTGTAATACTGTCCTTGATTAGTGAAAAGAAAAGAAAAAACAGTGAAACGTCGTTAATTTTCTTTCAACACACTTTAGCGGTAGTTTGTTATTCGAGATATATCGTTTTCATATAAGTGGAAAACAAAACACGTCATACCATGATGCTATATTTTACTGGTGTGTGTGTGTGTGTGTGTGTCAGGCTGTTTTTCTTCTCACTTTGCATGAATAATTTATCTTCATGAATAAAAATAGCTTCTCTATAGCATACACTGAAAAAGGATATGATGCACTTTAGTTCAGCTTAACAACGCAATAGAAAAAAGTAAAAGTTTAGCTACTTAAACAAGTAATAGAAAAACGTTTTGCTCATGAAACATGTTTCACTGAAATATTTATGCACGTTAAAATTGACAGAGCCTCATAAACCTTTTCCCAACAACCTTAATGAGGACTTATAAACGTATTTATATTATAAGCAAGTAAATCTATACAATATCTTGCAGCTCAATGCTTGAAAGTGTTACTTTAAAAAATGTGTACGAAAGAGTGTTGTTCACAATTCAAATAAATAACAAGAAAGAAATACCGTAAGATCTGTTTTCTAGAGAAAATCAATGGAGTAATAACATATTTACAGTTTTGTAATGTGTGTTGTATAATGCATAAATACTACTACTGGTGCTTTGTTAACAAACTACAATCATGGTTAAATAGAATACAGTAAGATCTGTTGTTTAGAGAAAACCAATGGAGTAATTACATATTTACAGTTTTGTAACGTGTGTTGTTAATGCATAAATAAAACCAATGAAGCTTTTTTTTAACACACTACGATCTTAAAAATGACTGAGGATAAAGAACTTTTTCTTTTTTTCGAAACATATAATTTCAGTCTGTGTCTTAAAGAGTACAAATACCATTGATGTGTTTGTGGATTCGCAAGTTCTCGAAAGAAGATTCGTATTTGATTTTAGATGAAAAGAATTTTTGGGCTTTCAATGGATGATTTTCTTATTATGAGTTTGGAGTTAACGAAATAACATTTTATAATGTTTTATAGTTAAACATCTTGGATCTTTGCTACTTAAAAGTAAAATGTTTGCAAGTAAAAAGCATTAATTATTTGTATATTGTAAAAAAAAAGATGTTTAAAATTTACCAGTTATGTAAACTTATGTTCATGCTTGTAGATTGTGTTCAGAGTGGAAGTTTTTCAATTCCCTGATGTGTTGAAAAGATCACTATAAGTTCCTACAAAACAATGAGTTTAAGTGCACATTTAATCTGTTGTATTAACCGTAACTAGGAATTGTTGTTGGTAAATAGTTTATAGCAAACTAGTTGGAGTACCCGTCTCCTGGACGGACGTTTTGTAAATTCATGATTAAAGAAAGGTTATCTCAGGACATGAAAAGTTACTTCCATTATAAGTAATTGTAAAAGACGGCCATAAAAGCTGCAAAACACAAAATGTGAAACTTCAAATTTGCATGTATCTCTGCATGGATCCAATAAACCTTCATGCCAAATTTTGTGGTAAAAAACGCAAAAACGTCCACAAAACTGCAAAACGCAAAATGAAAACTGAAAATTTGTATTTACCCCCTATATGGACATAATGAACTTCCATACCAATTTTGGGGAAGATCCATCCACACCCTGCGAAGTAGTTACATGGACAGACAACAGACAGTACTATTATATTTATATAAATTCCTTGATGCACTGTAAAAACACTTGTGTTAAAAACAACATAACTTGTGTGGAACACGAATCTGATGTTTTACTACTTACAAGCTCAAATTAAATAAAACACAATCTTTGTAGCCTAACAAAACAGAACATACACTATTTTTGGGTTTAATTTTATACAATATACATACACATAAGAAAATTGGTACTTCACAGCACAACAATGTATTTAAGTAAACACAATTTTAAGTTGAAATCCGCACGCCATTCTTGTTATTAGAAAGCACACTAAAATTGTGTGTTTATGTAGCTACAAGAATCAACTATAAACCAAAATATTCAAAATTTGTGATAAAAATTAGGTAAACTACAGATTTGTTTTCTACATTCCTCTCAATTTGGCTATTTCGGATTCAAAATCAGAGACGTATAAAAATAGCATTTCAAATCAATCTTTTGGCTACCGCAAGTTACTGCCCACGAGGCCTTTCGTTTAATACCAGAACTACAGTGTTGGGCGGGATGATGAGTAAAATGATTGAGGTCTATAGATTTCTAACGCTTCGCCAGCATTCGGCGTTTAAATCTTACCCCATAAACAATCAGTTATGTTATAGTTTACATAAATCTGGTTATATGGAACACAATTTGTGTTGTGAAATAACACAATGTTTGTGTTAAGTTACGAAAAAGTGTTTTGATTTTACAATGTGTATAAATTTATTTCCATGCAATGTTTATATTAGAACTAAAACAAATCGAAACTTTAAAAATTCAATATTAATTTATTATGTAAACAATTATGACAGATTTACATTTTTGGGTTGAAGTAATTTGTACCATATTCATAATTAAAATTATCTTTAACTCTTGTAGTCTTCGACGAGTTCAGCTGGATGCAAAGTTTGTGCATTTGGTGACACTGAAAATTTTTTGTTTGTTGTTTAATATCTATTGAAATTAAAATGTTGGGTGACAGAATAATGCAAGAACCTTTTAGTGGAAAAATAACGTATAGATTTTAATTTAAGAAGGCATCATCGTCGGAGGCATCTGAGGAGCAATTTCCCATTTCTCTAAGAATCTCTTGATATTTAACACGTTTTCTAGATGCATTTGGGGCTATTCCAAATTTCATTTACTGTTGAGAATATAAAGTATATATTTATTTCGGACAAATAAATGGGCACATGCGTGGTAGCCGTTTTACACGCCATAAAATTCACGTGTGTTTTTTTGTTTTTTGTCTTTAGTTTTATGAACCATTTTGTACAAGTTTAAAAAAAAAGTTTGTGTTCTAACCTTGACAGTTTCGCTAAGTAAGCTCATTTTCATTCAGTGCATACTGCTGTTGTATGTACTTTCTTGTGACAGCCATGATTGATTTGTGTATATAAAGCTTCAACCTTCTATTCAAGTTTATCATTGTATTTGCCGCAGTGTCGTCATCAAAGTTTTTTTGACATCAAAGACAAAGTTAGTAATCATGCATCTACTTTTTGAGGCACTGAGTATTTAAAAATAACAGAGGTCTTCATAAAGGTTGTTTTGGTTTTGATAACGGATTTTCTATAATTCAGCTACGCAGATTTCGAAAATAATATTCATTTTGTTTATTACGTAAGAATTTTTTTACAAATCGGGAAGAAATCAAAACACTCTTACTTAGATCAAATTA
The DNA here is from genome assembly GCF_000517525.1 of Limulus polyphemus. NCBI lineage: Eukaryota > Metazoa > Arthropoda > Merostomata > Xiphosura > Limulidae > Limulus > Limulus polyphemus. Next base: position 217,021 of record NW_013665700.1, on the reverse strand, counting down.
TTATTTCGTTTACCACAGTGAACTTTTTTTTTATTATTATATTTAGGTTCTAGAACGATCGAAAATTCTCTCACGTCGCGATTGGTCTAGAGAAATCTATAGCCAGTGGTTGTCGACCCGATTTCAATGAAAAATCTGTACTTGATAGAGAAAAATGGATATCATTTTCGGATTCAGGGTACAGAAATTACCGTAGGCCTGTGTAATCAACGGCGAAGAGTTGTTGTATAAGTTATGTGAAAATGCGGATAAATGTGTTTTTGTGTTGTTGTTTTTTTATAAAATATAATAAAAGAGACTTTTACTTACTCAATACTCAACATGTGGAGCCGGGCGCGGCCTAATGTTCACCGTGTTAGGCTTCGGATTAAAAGATTCAAGGTTTACTCCACGATGGCGCTGGACATGCTCCGTATTTTCAGCTATAGATGTGTTATAAATGTGATGGTCAGTTTCGTTATTCTGTTCAATGTCCATTTGGCTGTGGATGTTTAGGAATGAGCACCTTTCTCTTGGTCAGCAATTCAAAATCAGGAACCAAGTCTTTCTGACCTGGTCATTTAGCACTCGCGCGCATAAGTTACTATTCACGTTATAGATATCAAACCTGATATGTGGCTAATAAAGTAGAGTAGCGTCGTGATCTAACATTTTGTTTAAGAAAATGAACAAGGTTAAACACCCGTAAAAAAAGTTTATTAATGAGTTTGAAAACAACGCTTTACGTATTATATTACAATGTCCATACATTTAACTGTTGTATCTCTCTGAACATGACAGTATTATTTGATGTATGCATTTATTTTTTATTGATTTTATGTCCAGCTAATTTGTGGATTTTTCTTACCTATTTATTTTGTTTGATATTTTATAACTCTAATATACCGTCTTATTCGTTACGTTTTTTTTCCTATTCTAATCTAATATTACATACCTAATTAATATATTCTCTTATTGTAATTTAGCTTAAGAATATGTTCTATAGACGTTTTTTTTTCCTTTTTCTTATTCGTCAATTTATCTGGTTATTATCTCTTCTAAAACCCGTTTTGTTTTCGCTTCAAATCCGACGAAGAGCCGTTGCCCGAAACGTTGGTTTCAAATTTGTCAATAAATATATTTTCACTTAACAAATTTTTATCTTGTACCCACAGCAGGGAATCGAACCCCAAATTTTAGTGTTTTAAGTCCGTAAACTTACCACTGTCCCACCGAGGTACTTCCCAAAAAATACTGTGATATAATAGCTTACTATATATGAATCTTGGGGAATAGCTCATATAGCAGTATTACGATATATCATGTCAGTTGTGTAAAAAAGTGACGTGATAAATATGATGTATTGCGCACACAGAAGAGGTAACAATAATATCATGTCATGTCATGTCGGGCACAACAGTTTGCATTCGTACTGTTTGAGGGACGTTCTGCGCAAAGAAAAATGTCTACTTCACTGTAGCTGAAAATCATGTCCACATACAGAACAGTCTACGGTGATTATGTATTAGGTCATCAAGAAATTAATGTCGATTTTTTTTTTGATAAAAAAAACCCGAACAACTTTAATATGAAAACAAAACGTTTCTTAAATGAAATAGTCTCCATTCTTATCGATGATGCTTTTCCATCTTACAATGAGGTTGTTAATGCCCCGATTTAAAAAATAACTCGGCTTTGAAGCAACAAACATTTCGATGTCCTCTTTAACACCTTCCACATTTACATGCGTTTTTCCCATTGAGATGGTGTTGCAGCGAACAAAAAGATGGTTATTTGATGGTGCCATATCTGGATAATATGGTGGGTGGGGGAGAAC
>NW_013665700.1:198441-214512 GCF_000517525.1 Limulus polyphemus | reverse complement strand
CGTATTGTTTCATGAGAGACATGCAATTTCAGGGCCATTTCACGAGTATGTTGCCTTGGGTTCGACTCAACAACTGTCTTCAGACCATCAATGTCAATTCCAATATGTCGGCTCCTGCCATCACAGTTTTTAAGGCTAAAGTCACCTGAACGAAGTTTGCTGAACCATTGTTGACACTTACGAACGTTCAAAACATTTCCATAAACTTCTTTGATATTCTTTGTGGCTACAGAGGCGTTGTTTCCCTTCTTGTATTCAAATAGCATTACATGCCGAATGTATGTATCGTCGTGTGCCATCAATATAAGGGATTAGAGCATACTAAACTTTACAAATTATATAAGCTACACTAACGTGACGTTTAAGCGGTTCGTTTAACTATTATACGTGATGTAGGTTTTTAGGGGGTGGGTAATGAAAGTGTTTCAAAACGTGACATTAATTTCTTGACGACCTAATACATAAACTCAGATGAAGTTCACAATACAACAGTCACCATAACGCAGATATGAAAAGCAGTTATACCCACTTTCTACTTTGACCCGTGACCTTACAACTTCATTCCGTACGCCACTTCTGAAGCCAATGACCGTCAATTAATTAATAATGTGAAACAGTGTGGAAGGACATTAAGAGGTGGGTGTTAAAAGCGAGTAAAAGAAAGCACCCCTACCGCTACTACTTTTCTCACTACATCTTCGTACAAAGTCATCCTGACCATCATTATAGTGTATACCATATTTTAAGTACATACATATAGAGTTCTTAAAGCTTATACAAAACTTTTGGTGAGGTAATAACAAATACTGTAATAATATGTTATCCTATAAATAGATTGTGTGAAAGTTAGGATTTGTGTGTTATTTATCATAGCATCCCAGTACAAATTCGGACAAATGACGTGTACCCCAGCTTGTATGTGTATATTTACTCTAAACACTTTTAATAAAATACGGGTCTAATGTATGAATTTACTCTCTCTTTTTTTTGTGGACAATAGGGTTTTCATTACGAGGTTTTTCCTTCCTGTACTTATATCTACTTGAACACAAAGTCAACAGTTACATATGTTACATTATTCCAATTTTATCTTCCATAAAGTATTCAGTGTTGGGCTTTTAATGCGTATTAGAAACCGTCAAACATAGAAATACATCTTGAATCAAAACACTTTTGATAGACTTTAGGACTTCTATGACATGGGGCTTTGAGTAGTCTTCAGTAAAGGGCTAGCCAGTTTAAATATTGTAATTCAGAAAAAGAAATCATGTAGTAAACATTTTGTACTCTGTTAACAGAAATTATCAAGTACCAGTCATTTTTTGTGTAACATTTCTAGAAGATATCAAATCGATAGTAAATTAACGGTAATGGCATTTGATCGTTGTAAACATATGCTTATTTGGAATTGGAGTGTTAACGTGCTAGATGTTAATGCAACTAAGCCTGTTACTGATGGGTCACTTTCCTAACGTTGTCTTATTACCATGCCCCCAGAAGGGACATCGGTAAGTCTACGGAACTACAATGTAAAAGTCCGGGGCTCGATTCCCCGCAGTGAGCACAGCATATAGCCCAATGTGGCTTTGATCTAAAAAGTCAACCAAACAATCACCATACTCCCGTATAATGTAAACAAATGAAAAAAAAAGAAAACAATTATTCGATATTTAAAAAGACACTACTCATTTTTGGCTTTATTATATACTATATAGAAAACATTGCTTGCGAAAAACATCAACATTAGTAGCCATAAACAAATGTATAGGTATAGGGAAATTGCAGAATTTCACATAGATGAACGAATTACTGTACATTTTATGCAAAAATTATTTTCAACAATTATCATAAATTGTTTATAAAGTACGTTTGTTTGTTTGTAATTATGCACAAAGCTATACAATGGGCTATCTGTGCTCTGCCCACCACGGGTATCGAAACCCGGATTCTAGCGTTGTATATATCTTATGTTTCTAAAGTGGATTTTAGCGGTGATAATCAAAGTACTCAGTTACGAATTGATTTTTTGTTGATCGTAATGACAGAAAGTGCTACAGATAAATCAGTCTGTATGAAATCAGTACTTAAGTGAACATTGCATATTGTTATGTATTAAGCATGTCATTCTTTAACTAACATCATTCAATTTAAAGTCTTCCAACGAAGGAAGATTCAGTTCAGTGAAACATTAATAAAATGGACCAACAGCGACGGAGAGATATCTAGAAGAATAGTTTATCTGTCCTGTAGACCAACTGAAGTCTTACAAGACGTATAGTAAATATCAATATACACCAAGTCTGTTTTCCATGACATTCTAAAATGAAGCTAATATAAGTATTTCTAGTATAAAAACAAATTGCAATTGCAATTCAGTAATACTTATATTAGCATTTTCAACACATAAAGATCACTTGAAAGTTTTCGCGAAATAATGTGGTACAATGAATTTATCTTGTAAGAATATTTCAAAAATAACTAAAAAATTATGAGCAGTTTGTTTAATATTCGTGTGCTAGCATATAACTGCATCATCTGGAACTTTATTGTCTATATATAATGTTGTTATTTTGTCTGGAGAACGATAATAAGTCATCTGACTAAGTTTCGAACTTGCACAGTTTCGGCAAAGATAATATTTTCTCATATTCTAAATACAGAGTATTATTTATATTTAACATTACTAGATATCTGGAAATATATTTGGAAATCTTGACAGTTTCTAAGCAAGATTTTGCGTCTAACAACACACGCACACATATATATGTATATATGTGCACAATATAAACCTTTTATGTTGATGATAATTGAGTGGGAATGTAGCTTACTGTAAAATGGCATTTTACAAACAACTTTAAGCCCAATCTGAATGGTAAATACATGTATTTTAGAAAGGGTAACTTACTCTGTTTTCTGAACTAAGGAGGTTTACGTACACAACTTTACGTTCATCAGATCTTAGATGATGTGATATATAAAAATAATTTCTGTCATATCTAATGAGAATAGCTAACACAAACACAGAAAGATAATTAGAGCCGTTTAACGATGTACCTTATCGGGTGATTATAATTAGCTGAATAAGTTTGTACACTAATACTTTCCACTCGGTATTGCGTATCATGTAATTATATCATGTTCAGACAATCTCCTCCTTTCCATTTTTTATCCTTACTTTCATGACCTTATATGCTTGTCCAAATTTCTTATTTTGTGGATGACAATTGAAACTTTATATATGCACAAATACATACACATGTGGAGATTTGATAATTTGTATTTTTTAAACGCTAGACGGAAATATAGAAATTTAAAAGAGTACTTTATCTTTATATATATATATATATACAGGTAAGTTACTCTGTTATGGTCATTTTCTATTTATTCCTGTCTAATGTATTTCATTCGGATTGTGCTCTTTTTTTTTTACTGTTCCCAGTGGGTCAACTGTAAGTTTCCGAATTTACAACGCTAAAATCTGGGGTCGATTCCCTGCGGTGGTCTGTAATGAACATTCTCCTGCATAGTTGCTCATCCCATTGTTTGAAGGCTGATGCTCATTTCAGCCTTTTAGTTTTGGTATTTTTCTCAATAAATGGTTCAGTGGTTTTCTTGGTAGCTACTCGTGGGCAGGAATCTCTTTGTTCTGATTTTTTCTCTTACTGTTCTGGAAGTAACATTCACACCTTTGAATTATGCTTATCGATCATAACGCTGTATTCTAAATGTTTTACGTGTTTCTTAGATGTATTGATTTAATGAAATACCCTATCAATGATTAATTTCTCGACAAACATGAGATACATAAAATTATATTTTATTTGCCATATTTTTATTTAAATTATAATAAGATACATCATAACTTGACAATGACACTTTTAATGTGTTTAGACACTGTATTATGGCCACAAGTGCCTACAGAATGTAAATCATCCTATATCTTTTTCTTCAACAGTGGATTTCTTACATTTTTATTTATTATTCATATGGACAGCACCTATAAATTTTCGAACTGACAGTACCTGTTATAGTTTTCGTAATTTGCAAATACTGTTTAGCTTAACACTTGAAAGAAGAAATGCAAGACTCGAGAATTTGTTTTTATGTAAAACTGAAAAATTATAAGTTATAAAAGTAACCTTTTAAACAAATTTATATTTTTAGTTATTATATTTCGCAAAAAAATAAAAAATGGCTTTACTGTGATTTCGGCGAAATAAATTAGATAGAATATTACTTGAAAAAAGAGCACATAATATAACTATTTCATTTTGGTTGTTACACTAAGGGTTAATCATGCTATGTGAGAACGATTTACATATGCTAATGCGAAACGTTATCATTTAAACGTTTGGTTCATGGTGAATTCCCAACAAGTAATTATGCAATGTCGCTACGAATATATATATGGTTGGAAGATTATGGTATAACGTTTTTCAAGGAAGAATATTCGTGGACGACGTAGAAATTAGACTGAAGGAATCCCACAAGACCACGTTTATGAAAGCTGCAGGCTCTGAAATCATACACCAAACCAATACGGCGCATCATCTTCATCGACGTGTAGTAAAGACTATAACTACAAAGATAACCTTCCGACTCCCCCTAAAGACTATAACTACAAAGATAACCTTCCGACTCCTCCTAAAGACTATAACTACAAAGATAACCTTCCGACTTTTCCTCGAAAAAAGAAAAAGAAAACTTTCTGTGCCTCCTGATAATAAACAAGGATTTAAAATTGACAGCGGCTCACAAGGTTCCAACCACATTTAGATCGGAACGGTTATCTTGATAAGATAAACAACTGAAGAAACTGGAATCAAAGCAATTTCATTTGGCTACATACCTGTTATGTTCTCTGATGCTTTAGTCTGCTTAAATGTGGTCTTAGAAGACGATGTATAAGTAAAGTGTTTGGTTTTTGGAAAACTTATCAGGATGTGTGATCTAAAATTGACGTATCCTTCCTTGTTACAAATGAAATTATGGTTGGGTAATGTGGCGTAACCAGACTCATTAGATTAGCACAATAGACAAAGGAGAAAATAGTTTCAAGAGCATCATGGGATCCGGAACATTGTTATCATGAATATCTATTCAGAATTAAGATGAGTAAGGTGACGATGATGATGATGCACAATGTGGAAGAATATTATATATCACTTAGAGCATATATTAATTCATATGAATATAGCATATTCTGCAATGTTCAGCTGGAATTAGATAAAATAACCGTGGATTGGCTAATTATTCCGCATTGTTCAGTTTTATAATCATGTGAAAATAATGCACTTAAACCTAAATATCACCATGTTTAACACCTTAGTTTCAGACTTAAAGTTCTACTACAACAATTATCAAAGATTGTAAATCATATATGTAAATCGCTATATTGTGATTTTTAAAAATATCCAAACTATAAATTAATGGATGCTTTAAAACAACTTCATCGATAATGTCTTACAAATATTCAATTTACTGAGGTCATAGTTTACATAATAAAAGTTTTATGTTAATATAACTAAACCTTTCATATTACTAACTCTAAAAAGAAAAATTATTTCTTTAAATTTTTAAAGTTTAATCATATATTTATCCAAACTAGAAGACTTAATCATTTTATAATCCAGGTCTATAACAGAATAGGATTCGAAGACTTTGAAAATCTTGTGGATTAAGGCGAGAAAACACTTTAATTATTTCTCGTTGAAGAGTTAATTTCCATTTAAGATAGGAATGATTTTCCAACGTTTTAGAACGTATTGGACCAGGTGTTTTTAATCCTAATAATCATTTCTTCTTCTTTCTATTTCTCAGTTACAGTTCATGTATCCTAAGGTATTTTCTTGACCCTACTCGCAGATTTGAAACAACGTTTCGTTTGCACTGCTGAGTCATTCTTCAGCGTATATCCAGAAACATAGTCTCATAACCGAGAACAAACAGGCAAGAAAAATCCATAAAACAAACGATGTCAACTTGTCGAAGTCACTGCTCAACCTGACCATGACTAGAAATTCTCTTGAAGGTGTTAATTATACTAGGATATATATTTTAAAACTGACTCTTGCTGCTAATATATATTTGTAATTGTATATTTGAACCAAATTGGAATTAAATATTTCCCAAATTTTAGTTTAAGTGGCCAAATCAAGAACACGAACCAGGGAAAGGTCCAGTTGTTCCCTGGAATTTGTTGAGGAAGCTAAAACTTTCGCTTTAATTTAGAACAGCGCCGGTGACACATAATATATATTTAAAAACCTGAAACTTCTAGCTTGTACTTAAGTATACGGTTATGACGCTAATCGTCAACATCGAATCGTGGTAAATACTTTTACAACCCTCTCTCAACGTTTCTAACGCCAATTATGTCATGATACTGATAAAAAAGAAAATAAACGAGGACTTGTTGAACAAATTGTCTTCAGCTGTATGTGTTGTTTATCTTAAATACAAACACAGTCTCCCATCTTTACTTACGCCTGTGAATGTCTTATTAAATCAGACTAGTGAAATGGTAAAATCTATCCTTTCAAGGGCTGTAACATGAAGTATGGTTCATATTGCGATCGAGTCTTATTTGAATATGTAGGTTTCATAGGCAGTACCATGTTTTTTGTTCTTTTTTTAAATAATGAATTGTGACATTGTGTTTCGGAAAATTATTACTCGTCTTCTTTTATAAATTGCTACTTTTAGAAACATCAGAGGCAAGTGAATAACTTTTGTTGGCTATACAAAACTGTTTAGTTTAAGAGTTATTATTTAGTTTATTTAGTAAGTTAATATTTAATGATTATTTAGTTCAAGAGTGTTCAAAGTTAATTATTTTAAAAGTGATAGTTGTAACAAGTTTCGTTAAGTTAGTTTGTAGGAGTCGTTTGTTGTGTAGGTAGTTTAATTGTTGTACCAGGCTTTTGTAATATTGTTGACGTTATCTTACTCGAAGCTTCTAAATATTTCTTGTTATGTTTAATACTGTTGATACTAGAGGTCTAGATATTTCTAGATTTGTCTGTCACGTGTTATAAATAAGTGCAGATACAGTGAGCAAGTTAAGTAAGAAAGTTAAGTTAAAAATTAAAGTTAAAAGTGAAGCTAGGCTGCATGTGAGGTGAGCCATAATAGGAAATATCTAAAATGAGTTTCGCAGTTTGTATTGTAACAACAAAGATAAAGAGGAATAATTTGTCTTGTCAAAGGGTGTTCTAAAGTAATTGAACCCGCCTATGTGGACTTTGACGAAAAGGAGACAATTATTTAAAGATCTGGATACAACTGTAGTAGCCAATAGTTATAGTGGTGATTTTGAACTGAGTTTCACAGCTTGTATTGTAACAACAGAACTTGGGAATAATAATTCCGCTTCTCAATCGGGTTCTAAAACAATTGAACTAGCCTGTGTGGAATTTTGATTTATAAGATACAACTGTAGTAATCCACGGGGTAACGAAAGTGAATTTATCACTGAATGTATTGTGGTAACAGAGGAGAGAATAAATAATTCGTCTTGTGAGTTGGGTTCTAAAGTAAGTGAACCAAACTGTGTGGACTTTTGGCGAAACATTTAATTATCTAAAGCATTAAATTCTACTGTGGTAAATAATAGTGTAAGGAACCTTTGTACATACATTTGAGTGATTTTAATATATATTCTTTGAAAACAAGTGGATTGTGTGCTGTCCGTTTATTGCTCGAATTTATCGCCAACAAATCACAGACACCTACTGTAAATAATCATCCGCAGCCATATAAAAACCTGATAACATTTTCGATGGAGAATAATTCAATATTCAACCGATGAATTGAAATGTTGTTCTGAATTTGCGCATTAATGATTAATAATGTAAAACAGGAATTACAAGGATCCAACTTATTGAAGTGTATAGTAAAGTCTAGAATAGAAAAATCCATATGAATGATTATCAAGTTTTATCAGTTTGTCTACTTTATCAGTTTTAATAACTAGTTAACAACGATCCAACTATTGGACTAGTTACATAGTGCGCAGCGTTTCGATTTTAATTATTTTTATCATTTTATTGTTCATAATATCACTTAGACCTGTCATTGTGATTTCGTTTTCATAAATTTCGAACTTACGAAGGTATTCTTTTAGGATACTACATATATCTTATTTTTCATAATATGTATTTCTCATCTACAAAATTTTTAAATTTTTCTAAGTTATAATTTTGGAAGACGCTAAATATAAATGAGATCGAATGCAAAATTAAACTTTTTATAATTTGATTGGTAAAGGAACTTATCCGATATTGTATGGGATAGTTGGGTTGTCTTCTCCTTGATTATGCATTTAGGAGAACACCATACAACTGTCACATGGAGCACACATGCTTCCATGTTTCGGTGCTTTTTTTTTTCTGATTGTCAGCTGCAGATAGAATATGCAATGAGAACGTATTTTTGGTGGAATCAGATCAGATTTTCTCAACTTTCCTTCTCTGATCTGAGAGAGCCAGAATATGCTTTGGAGGTCTAGTCTTTGTATCGCCCTACTTCTACTGCTTAATCGTGTATATTTTATTTCAACCCCATTTCCTTTTTTTTCTGTTTTATTTCGTCGTCTTAACTTGCATGTCATGTCATACAATCGTACGCAGAGCGTGAAATAAATAGTACTTCACTGAGTTTGTCTAACTTGTTTGTTTCTTCTCTTCTGTACTTGTTCTCAAATTAAAATTTAACTAACCAGTTTTCAGAACCTCTTGTTATTCAACGGTGGTTTACCTGTGTTCCATTAGTTTTCTAAACCAGGGATTGGTTTAGTGCTTAGCGTGCTAGGATTATGAATCCGAGGGTTCATGTTTTGGAGCAGTGTGGTCACTAAAAGAGTGAAGGTAAAACCTCATATTCAGTTTTAAAATGTAGCCAAAAAATTTCCTGTAGATGAAATTGAAAAGCTGTCTTTCCTTTAGTCTATCAGTTAAAATTAGGAATAACTATGTGCAGATATCACTTTGTGTAACTAAGCACAAAAATGTTGACTCAGATTGATACAAAATTCGTACATTATAACTTACAATTGATATTGACATTTTCAACCTGAAAGCCATTGTGCGATATATGTGTTAAAAAAAACTGGTCAGAGAACTCCTGAGACTTAGGTATATTTCATTTTAACATCCTGATCAGAGAGAGGACAATTATTCAGCAGAACTAACAGCTTATACAGCAACTCTTAACCAAAAAAGGGATTAACTGTCACACTTATAACTTCCCCTACAGCTAAATTGCGATGAGTGTTTAGCAGCATATCACTGCTGGAACATTGGACCTACCGCTCTACAGCCTGGTATATTAACCACTTGGCCACGACCAGCTAAAACGATTGGTATATGATTGCATTCGTTTAGAACCAGGATATAGATTTTTAGTGCACTTAGCAAACGAGCAGTAAAAGAAAAGGAAGAAGTGAAAACATTTTGTCTCTAAGAGACCTAGGATCTAAAATACAAGTCGATACCTTTAACAATAGACAGAAGTTTAAAAACATAAGGTAATGTACAATAATTTGAATAATATGTGATTTTTTAGTTAATGCTGATTTACTGTCATTTTCGCTCAGTAAACTACCCCCAAACCCACAATTTTTAAAATTAACAGTCATTTATATGTATATTTACGAGCATTAAAATATGAAAAATGTTTTTTAGATTAAAAAGATATAAAAGCTGTCAGAGCTCGAGTTCTTCATCATGTCATTCTCATTTCAATTTAACAAAATAAATTTGTCAATGAACAAGAACCAGAAATAGAAACAATAATTTAAATCAGAGGTACATAGCTGTACGGTTATGTAGATAGGTTCTACGTCTAATAGTTTCATCGCACAGTGTAAAATCACATCACGACGTCATGCTAATACGGCATATTATTTTAGATTTTTTTAGTGTACTTTAACCGAAGTAAATAAGTCATGTTCATACAAATTGACGGAGTTGTTCCCATTTTTTTAACCGTCTCCAGTCATAAATCAAATAGATTCGGTACTTTTCAAAGACGGGTTTAGTCGTGGACTCTGAACGTAATCAAACATTTGAAATTCGATTTTTCGTTGAATGTGGAAAATATAAAAGATAGACGACAACTAGAGCCATAATATATCCTTCGTATTAAAAGTTGGACTGAGGATTAAAACTTAGTTCAGTTCTTTTTTCAAACCCTAGAAACGTGTATTCGAAGTTTAAAACTTATCAACATCTGTCTTGTTTTTCAAAGAACACGTTTGACATCAGTTATTTGCAAGACCAGAACGACTTTTTTTTTAAGAATTCAATAGCATACACTTACATAGTCAAGAAACCTATCAGATGTTACTCTGTCTCTTGCAGAAAGTAATATACAGTTCGTATACGCTTATTATGTTTGAAAACAAATCTGATATAGTACATTATACACCGAAAGAAGTCTTTTAATAACAATAAAAAAGAATTTTTATAGATTTATACATAAAATGCATTTTCAGAAAGTATCTTTAATTTGTAAGCAGTGACCTGAAACATCCAAGTCTTTCAATCGCAATTCAGTGATTAGCTTCCATCCATTTTTATAACATTAACTGTTGAACACTAACTCAGTGGAAAAGAACAAGTCCTTTAACATAGAGGAAGAAAAACAACTCCTTTAACAAACTTCAGATAGATATGAATATTAATTGTTAATAGAGTGTGGAATATCTATCATTTTGTGTTATTACTGTTACTGAGAATTATAATTTCATAGTGTTAGACTTTCTGAGGTCACTTCAGCTGCTGATTTTTTTTATTTTACATTGATTTTGGACTGAGGAAATGATCAGAAGAATATAAATGTAAGCAAAAACTACCTGTTAGCTTTTTAACACGTGTTTTATTTGTCTGTTAATTTATTTCGACAATCCATGAAAAGCTACACAAAGGGCTATCTGCGCTAGTCGTTCTTAACTTTGAACTGATACACTAAAGGGAAGGCAGCTCGTCAAAAGCACCCATCGCCAATCTTTGGCTATACTAACCGAAAAGTGGGATCTAACTGTCACTTTTATAACACACTCACGGTTTTCCAGTCTGTCACGCTATTTTTTAGGCCACATCCGGTCCTTTTTTCTTATTTTTATTAGTAGTTTGTTTCAACATGTCATGAAATGAAAGAGTCACTTTCAAAGCAACTGGATAGTTAATTAACTGTATTTTTTATGAATTAAGTCAAAAACATCAACGTTACAGCTACCTGAGCGCTCATTGCTGTCATTTATTTGTTGTACGCTTTACAATATTTCAAGTTTCATTATCTTTAACTGGGATAACAAATACAACGAATTTATTCCTATGCACCGCCACAACAATAAGAAATGTGTAGAATCATAGTTTACAGTTAAACGAAATTCGTTGTTGATATAACTTCAGTGGTTGGCGTTTTTTTGTTTAGAATATTTGAAAGACTTAAAGATAAGGTGTTTCATATATAAACGAATAAGTAATGTCAATTTTAACATTAATACTTTAGGCACATATATTGACGTAGCCTTTGCAGAAGTAAATTAGATTAGACAACATTACAGTTAAGAATATGTATTCAAGCATGTTAATTATTTCTAAAGCCTAATTAAACTAATATTAAATAAAATAATCTATAGGTAAGATTTTAAATTAGCTTAATAATTAATAGTAGCTTTAAAAACTAAGACACTGTAAATTAATATAATTGAAAGGAAAAAAACTTAAGTACAGAGTAATTAATATTGACTTTGTATCGGAACAAACTACCTACTCAGAGAAAAACTAAAATTTAATCTGGTAATGACTTGGTCTACTTAAAAATAATTTTATTATGTTCTTTCTTATAAATAATCAAATTTATTGCTTTACTATTTTGATGCCATCGCTGTTAAAGACATTTTCTCAAAATGTTTGTAAAAACACACAACGCTGATATAGGAACACATTTATTTTATGTAATGAGTTTAGAGCAACTTCTCTTGTCAGTTTGAATGGAGATCCGTTTATTTCTTTGTAGTTAAGCACAAATCTACACAGTAAGGCATATGTTCTGTTCCTAAAACAGATATGTAAACCCCTATTTTTAGCATTCTAAGTCCGCAGTCATACCGCTGAGTCACTGGAGGAGAGGGGGGGGGGATATGAAGAGCAATTGCCCGAAACTTCGCTAGATAAAATATATTTGTTTCGGTTTCAGCGTTGTGCTTCTACAGAGATTTTATTTAGTTGCATATATAATCGTTTTAACGTAATTTATTGGTTAAGGATCAACGAAATATTTCAACTTTCGAAATAATTAGAGATAAATCATTTACAGACTAATGCCACTGTATATTTGACAAACCCTACACAGTAAATAGCGATTAACAAATCAAACGTTTTATCGCAATTCATAACTCAATTTATTAAATTTTAATTTTTAGTAGTAAAATTAATTAATAGAAAAATTATCTCCCCTTAAATCTAACAAGACAGCTATCAAGGGCTGCGGGTAACGATTTAAAAGAAAGAGTATTGATGTTTGTTTGTTTGTAATTAAGCACAAAGCTACTCAATGGACTATCAGTGCTCCGCCCACCACGGGTATCGAAACCCAGATTCTAGCGTTGTAAGTCCGCAGACATGCCGTTGTGCCACTGGGGGGGGGGGGCAAGAGTCTTGATTGCATATGAGATGCGACAACTATTAATCTATTTTATAAACGATAAAATACTTTAGACAGATTGCCCTTGTATAGCTTTGTGCTTAATTAAAAACAAAACAAACTTTAGACTCTCTTGATTCAATTTAAGCCTAATTCTTGAGTAAAACTAAAACATTAGCATACGCTAAAATGTAGTGGTGTTTCATTCTCTTACGGAGTTCTTCAATTAAAAAAAAATTAAAATAGGTTTAATAATAGCATTTAAAACAATGTTAAGGTAACAATAAGCTTACCACGTCCACCTACAGTTGATCCTTGATATCGTTTTGTTTTTGTGTGGGAGATATATTATTTCGAAACACGTGTTACAATTCTACTCATTTGAACTTACGTTTAAGGTCATACCAATCTTATTTATGGGAAAATGTTTTTAATTATATTACGCTTTTCTCTAAAATCTCTCAAACTTTTCCTCAGTTTTTATACTCTTCTTTTTTACCCTCCGCATTTGATATTTTTATATGTTTTTTCCTAATATCAAAATCATTTTATTTGCAATAAAAGCAAAAGCAATCTCTCTTTATCTCTTTTATGAGACAATATCTACGTTATATCTTGAATTTAAATGAGTGTGTCTCTTCTTCAAATACTACGTTAATAGCATTTTTACTGAGTGAAACTTTTTACATCATATTAAATAAAATGATTAGTTATGTATTCATACCTTTGGGAGGACGATATCAAATCACGGTTTTGCTGTAGTTGCATCTTTTATATTTCTGGCAATAGAAACTTCTCAGTTATTATATTCAGCGATTTCCATAAAAATCTTATTTCTGTCAAAAATAGTTAATATTATTATTCACAACAAGTGCTAGCCTATAAACTTATTTTCTTTGAATCGTGATAATTACTACACAAGTATAAGTTTTATCGGGGATACAAATTATTACATAATATCATGAATTACAGCATATCAATTACTCATATTTTAACATTCACTTGAATGATATACCACACGCTCAATCTGGTATTCTGAAGAAGTGTAAAAACAAACGCCCTCTACAGCTAAAAATATATTTCTTAGTTTAACAACTACTGAAATAAATGAAAAACTGTACATAAAAGACGACTACCTTCACGCTGTCTGTCTGTCTATTTAATTAATTCTACTTAATTTTTGTTGAAAACTTTACAAGAATTAGGAACTAATCCCTGGTTTTCAATACTTTTTTTAGAACCTTGATGAAACCTATTTTCACTAAATTCTTTCACTGGAGTAATTTATATCGTGCATTCTAATCTCGTCTGGATGTTTTACGTCATTTATTTTTTCGGGGTGGGGGAAGGTGATACTTATTAGCTAAGTGTTTTTAAAACTATCTTTGCAACCACTTCAGAACCTTTCGGTTTAAAGTATACTATTCAAACTTCTCTGTCTCTTTGAGAAAATACTTAAAGTTTTTATGTGTCCCAGACTTGGTCTTTAAAGTTTCAAATTTGATTTAATGTTTCCTATCCTGAAAATTTTTAACTGCTTTTCTGTATAAATGCCCCTTCATTTAAATTTTGTTTTGTCTTTACAAGTGACATATTTTTCTGTTCTTTAGGCTCTCCAAAGCTATCTTGTTTTCATTTGGACAGTATTTTCTTTTATCGTAATAATATTGTATAATTTCTTCCTTTCATTTCCACCACTTAGTCCAGGGCTCTGCAATCGGTGGATCTTTACGTAATTACATGTGGTACTTTTAAATAGTGCCCTCCCCCAAATAAAGCGTAAATTCTCGTTTCTAGTGATAAAAAATTTAAGACTCAATCAGGCTTATGGACGGAATGATAATATCAAAATTTATTTATTTATTTGAACGTTTTTTGTTTATATTTTAATAAAAGAAACATGATACAGTTGTACTTCACATCCGCTTCTATTTGACATTCAAATTCTAAAGCCTTTATTGCCAACACAACAATCGTCAACCAATTTAGAATTTAAATGTGAAATGCAAACGCGTGTGCCAGTGTCTTATTAGGCGGTTGGAAGTCCAAGTAACGTTAGGCCGGCGGTTAGGCCTAGGGCATGTTGCGGATCTCAAAATATTTTGACCTAAGACAAAAACAAAACAAATCGTTCTTCTTCTTTGAAAGGTTGCCAATTCCTGGCTTAGTCCATATAATCCATTAATTATAATTATTCAATATTTCTGCCTAGACCTTTATTAAAGATAAGTGTATATTTGTATTTTTCATATTTATCTTCTTTTTTTTCCTATAGAAATTTCCTTTTCTTCTATTTCCTTCTGTTCTTATATGAACGGTTCTCGAGATTAAATTAAATGCAAAACTGGCATTTTTCAGATAGATATAATAAGTTTAAGGACCTATATCACTAAAATCCGGAGCTCCAGTCCTCTCCGTTGAAAGTGCAAAGATAACCAAATGTGTAAAGATTTACGCTAAAACAAAAACAACAACATAGATATAATTAGCACTATTATTATTCAGTATAATGAATGCGTATTACACGTGGTATAATAAAGTCAAGTGGATCCAATTGTTTGGAAGGCTTTCATTATTAAACAAACTATGAGAGCTAGTATTCTAACGTCATTCAGACAACGCGAAACTTAAAATAACTTTCATTTCACTTGATAAGCATATTTCAGCTGGGCATGATGGTAAGCAATGATGACTAGGCTTTCAGCTGGTACTTCCGTCGAGTCTGGCAACTACTTATACCTGAAATCAGCCTTGTTCACTAATGGTTGTGATTGGTTCTTAAAGTACAGACTTGTAGCCATAACACAGCAATTATTCCTGAATTTATTATTCTGTTGCGAAAGATGTTCTGGCTATTCCTTAGAGGTGCTGCAGTATCCAATACTATTACCATAACGGATTCTGTTATATAAAAGGAGGGTAAGAACTATAAGCCCTCCCCTTCTCCCCCGGTCATTCAGCAGTAAGTTTGAGTGCTTATAACGCTAAAAATATGGTTTCGGTACCCGAGGTGAACAGAACATAGTTAGTCCATTGTGTAACTTTGCTTTTAACAACATACTATAGCGTCCCCTAGGGTCATTTCCAGAAACCTCATGAACGCAATTAACCTGAACTCTTATCATATTTCTGTTCACTTGTGATATATTGCTTATATAAGATAATCAAGTTAAAGCAAATGACAAAATGTCAGCTGAATAGTGAGTTTTACGTATTACAATTTCGAATGGTCTGATATTGAGTTAAATGATACTTTAAATTTAGTAATTAAATTGTACTTTGGATTTAGCTGTTAAGTAAAAGTCGATATATAGTCAGTTTATGATATTTACCATATTGATACACACAGTTTTTTTAACACAAATATGTTTATATATACACATAACAATATAGCTTACAATAACAGTTATTACATACAAT
>NW_013665700.1:189840-197407 GCF_000517525.1 Limulus polyphemus | reverse complement strand
AAGTACTAATGTCCGATGAGAATTCACTGAAGTTAAATAATTTGTAATGTTCGAACTTTATAAATGCTCCTGGTCAAATATTTGAAGTTTCCGATTGATAAGTGTTATAATAATCACAGTTATAGTTTCCGAAGTTTATAGCGCTCTGACTATAGCAAATAAATAATAGATACTCCTTTTGGCGCGTCGTTCCTTAGTAACCTAATAGTTCTTCATCTACTAACATATGTTTATAGTACCCTGTTCCTAGTAACCTAATAGTTCTTTAACTAACGATTTATACTACTATTGTGACGGATTTTCTATTATAAATTTATTTTACTATCAACTTTTGTTAAGATTAAATTTGTATTCAGAAACGTACATAGCTTATAGTGTTAAATATGTCTTGTGAAACTCCCGCTTATTCTCCAAAGTTGTAGAATATTATCTAGAGTAAGAATCAACCATATATATGTGTGCACGCAAGCGCTTGTATTAGCGTCAGTATTGTTACATAAAACTGAAATTTCGAGAAAGTCTTCACATGTCTATAATATAACCAACGCAGGATACTATAAACAATCGTTAGTAAAAGAACTATTAGGTTACTAGGGAACAGGGTACTATAAACATATGTTAATAAAATAACTATTAGGTTACTAGGGAATAGGATGCTATAAACATATGTTAACAGAAGAATAACTATTAAGTTATTAGAGAAAATATATTATAAACAATGTTAATAAACGAACTATTAGGTTACTAGAGAACAGGCTACTATAGTCATATGTTATCAGAAATAACTTTTTGCAAACATAAAATATTGTAACTCACACTAGGAATAACAAATTAATGAAAAAATAGCGATAAATACTTTATACAGTAAATGGATCTTTTAAAGATATTGGATAAACTTTTGACTTACTATAGTTAATAATTTATTAAAATAGCTTTTCCTTTAATATTTGCCAACATTTTTGAGAACTGGTTAAAGCCTTATACAAAAGTATCAAATATTTCAGATTTATTGAAACGCTATATTAGACTCTCTTTGATATTATCAGTAAGTGCTGTTGAGAAGACGATTCAATTTATGTATATTTTCTTCTATCAACTGCTAAATTATTAGATATCTTGAATAGAAAGGTTAGTAGCTTAAAAGTTAATCTCATCAGCTACGTTGATTTTGTCAATTTATCTCAGACTTAACAGAAAGGTTTTTGAAGCAGCTCTAAATATTTTGCTTTTTTTAGTAATTTCTAAAGGAGTGTGTGCGTGTGTTTTCTTATAGCAAATCCACAGCGGGCTCTCTGTTTTATTCACGGAGAGGGATCGAACCCCTGATTTTAGCATTGTAAATCTGAAGTTTTACCGCTGTCTCACCGGGGGACATTTCTAAAGGAATATTTACCATAACAATTTTAAAGCTTCTTAAGCATTGAGGATTCAGTTTCTGTAAAATTCATTATTTGATTTAGACTCGATTTCAGAATGTATTAGTTTACTAAATATTAGTATTAACATGAATTAATAGAATATTATTAAAAACATCCTTTAAAAACCTTAGAAGAATATTTTGGCTTAGAAAGGAAAAAATAATAGCTTAAATAAAATTATTATCATAATGTGTTTTGTTTGTACCTGCAAATAAAAACTAGTTTCGTTAATTCATAACAAGGAAGGAGGAGGTTTAAAAATTAACCTTCTTTTAGCTAGTTTAGTAGATAGTTTTTTGCATAACCCAATTAGTCAATTACGCTTAAACTCATGTAATGATAACTTTATACATTACACACAGTATTGTATATGATGTGTTTCTTTATTTAGGTTATCAAGATCATAGTATTGTATTTGGTGTGCTTCTGTAATTGATAACCTAAATAAAGAAACACATCATATAATACTGTGATCTTGATAAACTAATTTAACAATAGTAAAATTTATAAATTCACGTTATCATAACTGCATGAGGGAAGTATATATATTACTCAGTTTAATTACTGATCAGAAAGCAAAATGTATTCTACAGGAAATAAAGTATTTTTTTGGCTCTTATTATGTTTACATTAGACAGAATAAAAATTGTATAAGATTTATGCACACAGTTTATTACAATACTAATGAGCTTTCACAACTTTCATGATAACCTAAATAAAGAAACACACCACATACAATACTGTGATCTTGATAACCTAAATAAAGAAACCACCACCTAAATACACATACTTTTCTTGATTAAGTAATAACATAATTGTCAAATACACCGCCAAAAATGTAATTTTTGGTTCAAAATTGTTAAATGATTTATGGAACGTCAATAAAATCCATACCACAATGATGGAGTACTTACTCATTTATTTTAGGGAAAATCTCTTGAAGAAGGTTGTATGTCTGAAATGGGAGCCAACAAAAAGCAAAAATGGCCACAACAATAAACAGCATCTTGATAACCTGAATAAAGAAACACATCATATACAATACTGTGATCTTGATAACCTAAATAAAGAAATACATCATATACAATACTGTGATCTTGATAACCTAAATACAGAAACACACCACATACAATACTGTGACCTTGATAACCTAAATAAAGAAGCACATGACATACACAACTGTGATCTTGATAACCTAAATAAAGAAACACATCATATAATACTGTGATCTTGATAACCTATATAACGAAACACATCATATAATACTGTGATCTGTAGAATTGAAATAGCTTTAGGATATAATAAATTAGCATTCAAAGTAAAATTATTCTCAAATCAAACCTTTTCCTAGTGTCAACAAAATATTACGGTGCACGATCTAGCACTTACATAGAATTCCTAAGTATAAATTTAGAAAGAAAAATAACAACATATTGTATTTGTAACTTAGCAAAGGCACGATTTATCATAAGCTCAGAAATGTAAGCCTACAGAGAAATTTCCCCAATAATTAATAAATAAATAGTTTGAAGAATAGTTCGTTATAACCTTCTTGAATTTCAAGTGAACACAATACAAATATATCTGTAATATACGTGTGTATAAATCTGAATTCAACATATTATCTTAACTAAGAGGTGAACGAGAAAGGCGCTGATTGTTAAGTACTTGTTTCGTACACCAGACTTTATCTTCAATAGAAACTGACAGAGAAACGTGCAAAGTGGACTATTTTTCTCATCAGTCTGATTCAGTTCATTGACAAAAACAGTGAAGCGGAGGAGTGAAAGTATTTATTTTCTTTTAACTCACTGACCACTCGACACGTTACTAATTGACAACCGTGCTGTAGTCCTTGAATACAGCTGTTGTTTTTTTACCTTCCAATCAGTCCACTGATTGATTCCCATGATGTTGGTTCTGGACGATTATTTCTAAACATTGATCTTCAATACTAAATCCAAACCCTTTAGGGCACTGCCTGGCCTGTAATCTATTTTCTGTGTACCATCCATTTTCTGTAAAGCGCTTTCCCAAAAGATGATTTAAATGTAACCTGAAAATAGCAAATATTGCATTATCAAAATAAATAAAGTACGAAACAATCAGAAATGGAATATAATAGAAAACACATGGACGGTGTTGATATTTATCCAGAGCTTATCCGGCATCGTGCGCTTTATTTTATAACCTAGTTTAGCTGTTTTATATTTTATTTATTTCCAAAATTCACGGAATACCCCCAGGATTTCAACTATAATCGTGGTTTTGAATTATTTTACCTTTGGATAATTTACTGGTAACGAACGTCAGTTTGCAGTGGATAGTCAAATATTCGAAAGTATCCTTAGTTCGGGTTAAGATCTATTCTATTAATTAAAAACAATCGAATAAGATTTTTCAGTTAATGATTTTTATAAATAACCCAAGTGATGTGTAAAGATTTTCTATCGCAGTGAATGAATGTATGAACGTGTGAAAATTACACTGAACAACACAATTAAATACTAAAAAAATCACACTTTTCATCCATATGACACCCTAATCATAGAGCTCTTTATTACTGATTTAACCAGAAGTTTTATAAGTTTTTGTTCTAATGTGAGATAAAACATTCCTTTTACTTCATTAAACTCGTCGTTTTAAGCTCTGAGCAGTGATATCGAAATTTATCTAAAATATCAAATCTCAAGGACATATCTTACAAATGTTACAATACTAATCGTATCAAACCTCAAGAGCCTTTACTTTAATCAATACTAATCGTCAGATATAGCGTAGGTGATAACGAAAGTTTGTCATATCACTAGAAAACGGATAGTAAATGTCCAATAAAAACTTTCACATGAGCTGTTCTACTTTTGGAAATATGTTTTTTTCCCCTACAAATATGTGGCAAAGTTAATTTAAAACTTGCTACACTATTAAGGGGTAAGTAGAATTGAACTAACACCACCAAATTTTTAGGGTTAGTGAAGACAAGTCTATTACTTCCAGAATGTAGGTGATATATACACGGAATGTACTCCTATTTTTAGCATTATCGAAAAACATCAGGCTTACTTTCCCCCTGTTATCTAAAAATCATAAACATGAATATTAAACCTAGCCATGAAGAGTATGAAGCCAGGAATAAAATTATGTTGATTCTAAAAATTGGCAATAAAATTTACGACTTTTGATAGAAGACGGAATGAGATATAACTTTATATAAGCACACGTTATAATATTTGATATTTACGACTTTTGATAGAAGACGGAATGAGATATAACTTTATATAAGCACACGTTATAATATTTGATATTTACGACTTTTGATAGAAGACGGAATGAGATATAACTTTATATAAGCACACGTTATAATATTTGATATTTACGACTTTTGATTAGAAGACGGAATGAGATATAACTTTATATAAGCACATGTTATAATATTTGATATTTACGACTTTTGATAGAATACGGAATGAGATATAACTTTATATAAGCACATGTTATAATATTTGATATTTACGACTTTTGATAGAAGACGGAATGAAATATAACTTTATATAAGCGCACGTTATAATATTTCGTACAAATTAATCTCTCTCTTTTAAATAATAATAATAAATTCTAGTAAGAAACATCATTCTTACTCTACGTAGGGAACGTTCCGTAGTGTATTTTATTTGTTTGACAATTTTTAACAGAAACACTTATCAAAGGAAAAACTTGCCGTTTAAGATTTATTTTCCATCGTCCTAACGTTAACAATGAAAAAATTCCGAACAACTCGACACATAAAGAAACCCGACGAGGGCTCATCACGTGAATCTAAGACAAGTCATGAATTAAGGAAATGGTCAAAATGCACTCTGGACGCCGAGTGAAAAAACAAGAGAATACATATAGGTATTATTAACTTCCGAACATACTTAATGAAAATGAAATATTTTTAAATAAAGTATATTTTAATGAAAACAGTTTCAAAATACTGATATGGTATTAGATTTGTATTTCGAGGGCTTGCAAGTTATATTAGTTAGTTTGCATGAATAATCTGTTCGATACCTTCGGTGTTATCGATATTTTTGGTCATAAGCTCACGTATATTTTATCAAGTTTGGTTAGTTTCGGAGATTTGGTCATAAACTTACACATTAAACTAACATTGTAATTATTCTTTATAAAAGTATTAAAAGTTAACAAATTATTCAGATATTTTAACAGCATAAATTGTATTCTAATATTTTATTACATAGTTTGTTTAAGCTAGATGTCTTTGACACGAAAACGGAAAAGCGATTATTGCTTGGAAAGCTTGTGAATAATAGATGTCCACTATTTGGATGTCTTAACAGAAAATATCATACAACATCAAAATAGTGGCATTTACACAAACTAAAAATTAAACTTAATTACAAAATACGCAAGGACAGATTATCTAGGGAACTATAAGTCTGTTGTGGCAGTAATATACCCCGATAGTTTGATACCAGGACATATAAATCAGTATATAATAAGCCCGAATTGCGGCAAGTGTCTGGGATATTAAATACTTCTGAACGATTACCAGCTATGTAATGTTATTAAAATAAACGAAATTCCAAGATTACTGGTTTCATGAGGTTCCTATTTAAGCACAAGACTAGCATAAAGGTTGTAAATATAGAAATAATAATAACTTATATCTCTGTACGTGTCTAAATGACGAATATATATATATATATAGTATGTCTTAGAATTTTGTAAGTGCTATTTTCCCATTGTTGGTTCTTCATTATGAAATTATTCAATATTTATGTTTTTATCAATTTCAGTTTTTTAACTTTAATTTTCCTTTATACTAACCCACCATCTGCTTCAGAAAGCATTAGTTTTATTGTGCTTTGTCTGCCCTGTACACGTGATTCGTTCGTAAATATTTTATTTTATTACTTCTATGTATGAAAATCTATAACACACACATATTACAAGAACATAATAATTTAATAGCCATGGATGTACTTTATACAGGAACAATATGGAAAAACTGACATTGTTAATGAATAAAAAAATCTTGAAATTAAGGAGAAAAAAAACGATGTCATGAAACTATACTTTGGGATGGAACCTAACAGTTGAAATAACTTCATTGAGACCACATATTAAGGCCACAGCTCAATCATTATAGTTCATCTGTGAGTCTACTACTCAAACCGTGAAATATTTTCATGAACCTGAAACTTTTGTGTGCAATTACGCTTGTGCGTAAAATTTTCTTTTGTTTGTCCCTCTAAACTCATGTTATTAACATTTACCAAAAATTAGGGTGAAATTAGAGTATTTTTACTGTATTTCTGAAATTGCAGTTTTCTGAGATAGTGTGTATAATATACTTCTGTTTATCCCTCTAAGCTCATGGTATTAAAATTGAGGAGAATTATATTAAAATGTCTTAACTTGTTTAGCCTCGCAGTGGCACAGCGGTATGTCTGCGGACTTACAACGCTAGAATCCGGGTTTAGATACCCGTGGTGGTCAGAGCACAGATAGCCCATTGTGTAGCTTTGTGCTTAATTACAAACAACCTTAACTTGTTTCTGAAATGGATTTTTTTATTGTCGGGGAAAAATGGCGTAATGAAGAAGTGTCAAAAATATCGTTTTTGTACATGTTTTTCATATTACTGATAACTTCATTTTCATGGCTTAATAATCTTGGCTGTCACATCCTTTAAACTAAACTATTATAATTTTTGAAAAAAAATCATAAATCAGCCCTTATCATTCATATAGTTATCAAGCTTTCACTTAAACTCACTTAAATTTACTTCCTACACAACACATGTAGGCGATACATTCCAGAGGCCAATCACCCTGTTAGAAAAATAAAACTGTCTTAGCTGAAAATGACTCCTACATTGCCAAAATTTATACTTGCGTACCCTAGTTCTACTATTCTCGCCGTTAAGTATGAAAAAAGATTATGCATCAACACTATCAATTCCCTTTACAATTTTAAACATCTCAATCAGATCCCCTCTAGCTCTTCTTTTTTTCAAGAGAAAACAATTTCAATAATCTTAATCTCTCCTCATATGACAAACCCTCCATTCCAGGCACCATTCTACTAACCCTCATTTGAACCTTTTCCAACAATGCAACATCTTTCCTAAGGTAAAGAGC
>NW_013665700.1:186683-188840 GCF_000517525.1 Limulus polyphemus | reverse complement strand
ACCCTCCATTCCAGGCACCATTCTACTAACCCTCATTTGAACCTTTTCCAACAATGCAACATCTTTCCTAAGGTAAAGAGCCCAAGGCTGAACACAATACTTCAAATATGGCCTAACCAGTGATCTATGCAATGAAATTATAACTTCTTTAGACTTGTATTCAATATTTCTGTAGATACTACCTAAATTTATATTTGCCCTACCACTAGCAACAACACACTGCTTGGATGGTTAAAGAGACTGATCGTTACACCATTACACCAAGATGTCTTTCTTTCATTACACTGTTAAGGTTATTCCCACCCAAATTATAATTATGATAACCTATGTGCACTATTTTGAATTTATTATAATTAAACCCCATCTGCCATTTATTCACCCAACTAACTAAATGATCTAAATTATTTTGTAAAACAACAGTATTCTCTTCGCGGCCAGCAAATTTAAGCCACGCCATTAATGTAAATAAAATAGGGCAAAGTTACTAAGGCTGAACCATGAGGTACCCCACTTGTGACATTAATCCAGTCTGACTGAACGCCATTTATAATAACCTTCTGCTTTCTTCCATCCAGCCACTCTTCCATCCAATTATCTAACTTATCCCCCACACCTATAAAGACAATTTTTTCAAGCCTTTTGTGTGGCACCTTATCAAAGCCTTTTTGAGAATCTAGATACACCAAATCTACACCCTTACCTTCATCTACATAGCCAGTAACCTTTTCAAAGATTTGTAAGGCAATTTTTTCCCTTAGTGAAACCATGTTGACTATCCAATAAAATTCTAAACATTATTAAATGACTTTGCAAAGAAAGTATATTTTATCAAACTTTCCAAAACTTTCCCCACAACTGATGTAAATCTAAAAGGCCTGTAATTACTGGGACCTTTTTTATTACCTCCCTTGAAAAGAGGAGTGAAATTAGCTAATGTTTAATCCTTTAACACCTATCCACTATTCAAGGAATTACAAAATATTAGTAGCAAGTAGATCAATCCTTAACCTCCTTCAAAACCTTTAGGGAAATATTATCTGGCCCAGGAAACTCATCATTTTTTGAACTTTTCAACTTTTGCATAACAAGCTCAGAATTAATACAATAATTTTGTCCGATCTTGTTTCATTCTATCAAATGTTCAAGATGAGGAATACTACTTAAATTTCCATTAGTAAACACTAAAGAAAATGCAGAATTTAAAAACTCAGCCATCTCATAATCATCAGATACAAGCCTTCATTTTTCATTCCTCAAGGGTCCTACCCTCAATCCCAACATTTTGTTTATCCTTACTGTACATAAAGAAATCCATACTTTTAATTTTTACATTTTCAGCCAACCTTTTTTTGTACACCCTTTTTTGATGTCCTAGTTTCCTGTTTGGCCAACTTTCTTGATCTTCTACGATCTTTTAAATCACCCATAACACCAGTCAATTTAAATTTCTTAAGTATGTGATGCTTTTCTTTAATTTGATCTTTCATACTCTTTGTGAGCCAACCTGTGTTTTACTTCAGCTACCATTTTATTTCTATAAGGATAATATTTATATTGAATATTTAAAAAATTATCTTTAATGACTTTCCACATCTGATCAGTGTCTCCAAATAACACAGCTGCCCAATTCACAACAGATAATTCTTGTAGCGTCCCTTCAAAATTTGCTTTTTGAAATTTGTAACCAAAATATTATTCTGATCTCCAAATGCAGCAAAACATCAAACATAATAGAGCAATGATCACTTGCATCCAGGTGTTCCCCAATTTCCACTCTCTCTCAACAGTTGCTATCTTAGAAGTTAACAATAAGTCTAAAATACCATTGTTTCTAGTAGGTTCCTTTACCAGTTGGTGAAGAAAACAATCCTGAACGGTTTTCAAAAACCTTTCTCCTTCATGTTTTGACTCTAGCATTTTCCAATCTATATGCCTAAAATTAAAAATCACCCATAATTATGACCTCATTAACAGCTGAAATCTTAATCTTACTGTAAAGCTTCTCACTACTTTCATCAGTGGTGGTCTGTAACAAATGTCCACTAATAGTCTTTCCCCTTTATATCCACTAATAGAAACCCGAACGGATTCAGTCTTCTTGCTATTATTTTTGATATCCTCAACTTCAACAGGATATAACTCACATTTTACATATAG
>NW_013665700.1:185619-186663 GCF_000517525.1 Limulus polyphemus | reverse complement strand
TTCCCCTTTATATCCACTAATAGAAACCCGAACGGATTCAGTCTTCTTGCTATTATTTTTGATATCCTCAACTTCAACAGGATATAACTCACATTTTACATATAGATACACCCCCCCCCCTTCTCTTTGGTGCTCTATCCCTATTAAATAGCCTGTAACCCTGCATTTCAAAGAAATTTTTGTCATCGAAATCATCTATATTTTACCATGTTTCAGTTTTTTTTTCCATTATATTAAAATCCTCTATCCCTACCAGTGCCCTAAAGTCATATATTTCCTATACTTCTACCATTACAATACTGACAACTAAGCCTATCCTTAGAACGTTTTCTATACTAAATTCCTATGCTAAACTTTTCTTTACATCTTATTTAGTTTATTCTGATCCTTACCACTGTCTAGTCCTATTTTAAATCTTCCCTTACAACTGATTTAATAGTCCTTGAAAACAAAACAAACCCAAACCTATTTAAATGTAAACAATCTATTCCAAAAAAACGCTTTTCTTCCATTGAACTGATCCCACAAGTACAACCTGCTTACCTGCTCATCCTTACATATTAAACTAAGTCTAGAATTTAGCCCTAGAACCCCACAAGTAATTCTCGGCACTGTCTCTGACACAATTAAGTTATGCCCTTTTTCATTAAATGCCTTTATCAACCCCTTGCCCTTATCAATTAGGTCCTCTGACCTAGTTTCTCTACATCATTAGCCCCTACGGGCACAACACAAACTGCATCATTGCTAGCCCTCTTTATTATATCTCTTGCTTTGTCAGCCATATTCTCCATCTGTGCCCCTGGATAGCATAATCTACTTCTTTTCTCCCTATTTAGCCCACAGACTATCCTATCCACATGCCCTGTCAAGGAATCACCTGTAACTATAGCCTCCTTTAGTTTATTATTCACACCATTTTCTGATCCTTTTCTTTTTCCTTCCCTTCAATAGTTTAAGGGCTGAAATCTGTGGCTCAATAGAATAGGCTCATTACAATCAAATCCATTAATTTTATTTATAGCCCTAATAGTACTATTTCTA